>NC_062519.1:15562374-15574874 GCF_022655615.1 Tachysurus fulvidraco
CTCTTCTCTTCTCCACACTGACATTTTCCCACGTTTACTCTAAAGGTTACGTCTTTTCACAAACCCATTTTAACAAAACAGCACATTTGACTTTGAGTGTGTGTGTGTGTGTGTGTGTGTGTGTGTGTGTGTGTGTGTGTGTGTGTGTGTGTGTGTGTGTGTGTGTGTGTGTGTGTGTGTGTGTGTGTGTGTGTGTGTGTGTGTGTGTGTGTGTGTGTGTGTGTGTGTGTGTGTGATTCATTCTGGCTTTTTATTTGAGGGATTTTTCTTTGTTTGTTATTGCAGCATATATTTTACAGTGCATTTTTTTCAACTCTGGAGTTAATTCAGAAGTACAATATTTCAGCTGGAACGTTTGTGTATATGTTTTTGTGTAATGTAAAAAAAATGATGTTAAATTAGTCACAATTACAAATCTGTTCCAGTCATCTGAGTCGAACAAACAATGAATTATTATTATTAGTAGTAGTATAGTAAATACTAGTAGTATTATTAGTAATAATAAATACTAGTAGTATCTATAAAAAATATGTTATAATTTTATAATACATTTGTTTTGGTTTTAATATTAATATATAATATATATTGTATTTATTTATTTATTTTTATTTGTTCATTTTTGTTACTCTTTTATAATAGTGTTTCTTTGTGGATGAACCCACTATAAATATCATGTCCATTTTTTACACCTCTGCCATTTTATACTATATTTATATATAACGCTAAAATATTGCAGTTGTACAGTTTCAAAACAGCATTTACTTTTTTAAAAATATATAAACTGTTCTTATTATTTAACACCTAACAATCTTAAAGCTTTAGAAAACACCTTTTAGAAAATAATCAAGGTTTTGAGTTGGTACAGAATGATGCTAGTCTGCCTGGTGAAATAAATCCACTTGTTGGGAGTGCGCTCAGACGTTTGGACTCTAATTTGACAATATTGTTCTTTTTTTCTTTAATCCAGTGAGTCCTGATGACTAGCGTTAAGGAGATAATGATAGGAATGTAGCAGAGAGAAAGAGACGTCTGTGAGAAATATGTGGGAGATTAATTCCTCACACACACGGCTATTAAAAACCTGCAGGTGTGACCGGGGATGTTCCTTCTCACACACACACACACACACACACACACACACACACACACACACACACACACACACACACACACACACACACACACATACATACATACATAGTGCAGCCAGTAAAACAGCTACAGATCAATAACCGCTGTCACAATGCAACTCTTTCCAGTCAAACAATCAGCAAACAAGCGGGTGGTGCTGAGCAAACTCATCAGCATTAAAAAAGCAGCAGAAACACTGAGACAATGGAGTCAAATAGTGACATTACACACACGCATGGCCACGCGCACACAGGCTGCAGGCTGCAGGCCGAGGGCTTTACGGCGCGGCACGTGAGCAGCTCTCTCAGCTGTGTTTGCGCAGTGGCAGGCGAGAAGGGGCCTGAAGAAAAGCATGAGAAGCTGTGAAAAGAGCAGCAGCCACTAAGCTGCCCTCCAGAGAGAGAGAGGAAGAGAGAGAGAGACAGAGTGAGAGAGAGAAAGACGGAGGAGGGGGCGTCAAACAATGACCTCAGCACTGCAGGTGCAGCAAGCCGGGAGTGTGGTTCATTCAACTCCTCTTTTTATGTGATAATAGAGCAGGGACTGTCGTCTCTCTCTCTCTCTCTCTCTCTCTCTCTCTCTCTCTCTCTCTCTCTCTCTCTCTCGTCCTCTGCACCCCAATCCAAACGAGCTCTCATGGAAGATTCAGCATGTGTTTAAACACTGCACCACTAGGCCTGCTTAGAAAGCGCTGACATGTTAGGCGCAGACAAACAAAGTGTGTTAACTTCATTAGCACTTGTATAGCAGACGAGTCACTGATGAATTTGTCGTTCGCACATTCGACTGTTGCTATTTGCTTGAAGTTTTTTAGGGGGAAATGAACATCCTGTCGGGCAGCTTTGAGAGAGGACAAGAACAGATCGACGTTTGGAAGATTTACGGTCATTTCTATTAGCTTTGATCTTAACACAGAACTCAAGCATCATGATGAAATGGTGGAGCAAGTATTATATTAATCTCTCTCTCTCTCTCTCTCTCTCTCTCTCTCTCTCTCTCTCTCTCTCTCTCTCTCTCTCTCTCTCTCTCTGGAACATCAGTGTAGACAAAATAATCTGTCGGTGACCTAACTTTTTAGTGCCTTTTTTTTTTAAACTTTACACCTATGTCACACTACTGCTGAGTGTCTTATTTCGCCACCTGAAACTTAATTTTTCTGTCTCTGTCAGGGAAGAACTGTGAGTCAGAGGTAAATATGCAGAAGTGAGTCACAGTAAATACCAAGGTTCAAGTATGTTAATTTTTTGTCAAAAAGTGATGAACGTGATAAAGGATTGTTTTTATTTATTTAGTTAGTTTTTTATTGTTATTCAGTAATTTAGTTCAATTTTATTCCATTAGTACTTTCAACAGTGGACAATACACATAGCAGTACTGCAGAAATAGAAATTCAGGATATCAATTTTCAACATATAAATTTACCAGTTGACCATATTAATAATAATAATAATAATAATAATAATAATAATAATAATAATAATAATAAGAAGAAGAAGAAGAAGAAGAAGAAGAAGAAGAAGAAGAAGAAAAAGAAGAAAAACACTGACTTAGTGATACAAATATGTTAAAGTAAATAAATAAAAAATAATTAATGAATTACATTTTTATTTAATAAAAACAAAATGCAGGTCTTATGTACAATAAAATGTAAAGATGTTAAGTGACGATATTTTTTTTTCTGGTAGCTGTGAAATTCCTCTTTCGAGTAACATTTAGTAACATAACCTATCTGTTGAATCTGTTTCTTTTTTTTAAACACAACAACTATAACTAAAGGTGTCCTGGGATAAAAATTGGAAAATGAACCTTTTAAGCTGCTCATTCATGACAGAGTCCTAAATCAGACATTACAATGTGTAATATCCAGCCATGAAATCGCAGGTCACAGAGGTCAATTGAGTAACAGGTACTGACACAGGACAAGATCTGGAGGTGTTACTTCGAGGGCATATTGGAGGGAATTTATACCAAAAAAAAAAACGTAACTCTGTGTGTGTGTGTGTGTGTGTGTGTGTGTGTGTGTGTGTGTGTGTGTGTGTGTGTGTAAATGCAGGAGTGCTCATGCGTGACAAAGATTTAATCCCAGTTCAGCGCACATTTTAGTTAAGGCCCCCAGAGTGTGAGCTCATGTTAGACAATGCTACAATTCTCTTTATTGCTCAATTCCTGTCCCTTTCACAGCTTCAGCTTTTCTGTCAATGTGTGTGGGTGTGTGTCTGTGTGTGCAAGAGAGAGAGAGAGGAGAGAGAGAGAGAGAGAGAGAGAGAGAGAGAGAGAGAGAGAGAGAGAGAGAGAGAGAGAGAGAGAGAGAGAGAGAGAGAGAGAGAGAATAAGAGTGTAAGAGAAAAGCTCCGGTTAAACAATTGTACAAAGGAAAATTTTGTAGTTTAATTGAATTAAACTGTTACTTATGTGGCTGCCAGATCCTTGAAATTCAACCAATTACCACTCATGAAGCACATTCTGTCGTACGATCATGGAAATTTAAATGCCCTCAGAACGCTTGTCTCTTCTTTTTTTAACACAAAGGCACAAATTTCAACATCATATATTTTGCAATATTACACAAGATGTGTTTTAAAAAGTGTAAAGATGTTCATCTTACTTATCACTTCAGAAAGTGTTTCTGACACATACATTAAATACACACGTGGTTTTCACATTCATGTGTTATTCTGTTGAGAAAGCTACCACAATTGTTTACACCAGTGTAACTCTGGGGAAATTCACAAAATTTGATCTGATTTTTTTTTTAAAGTTCCTAGCTAATGTATAGGTTACAATCAACAGAAGGTTGCTATGGTAACAGCATGTTTTTGTTTCATGGACCAGAAAAACATCAAAAGTGAAAATATTAATTAGCCAAAATAAAGTAATACAGTCTAGCTTAAACACACACACACACACACACACATACACACACACACACACACACACACACACACACACACACACACACACACACACACACACACACACACACACACACACACACACACACACACACACACACACACACACACACACACACACACACCATGGTTCTGCTTGTGTCTTCTGGCTGGTGTACAGAATCAGCATAGTGAACAAATGACTGAAATTAAAGCTTTCTTGAGTTTATATGAACATGTTTATATGAATGAGGTAAAAAGCCACTTACAGCATGAGATAAGTAAGTAAACTGTACCATCACTAACCACAGCAGTGCTGAAATCTCCATTCAGGTTGGTTTTCTCTAACACCAGCTCTGATGATTGTTTAATCTGTAATTCAATTCAATTCAATTCAAGTTTATTTGTATAGCGCTTTTTACAATGGGCTTTGTCTCAAAGCAGCTTTACAGAACATAAACATAGAACAGAAGTTAAACATAAAGAGAAATATAGAGAATTAATATAGTAAAAATTCAAGATATACAGTATATAGTTTAGTGTGTATGTATGTATATATGTATGTATGTATGTATGTATATGTATTTATCCCCAATGAGCAAGTCTGAGGTGACTCAGGCAGCAGTGGCAAGGAAAAACACCCTTAAATTGGTAAGGAAGAAACCTTGAGAGGAACCAGACACAAAGGGGAACTTCATCCTTGTATGGGTGACACTGGAGGGTGTGATTACTAATATACAGTCAAACAAATGTTAAATTGGTGTAAGGTTCACATGGAGTTCAGATCTCCTCTTGGTATCATAGAGTCCAACTGGAGCTGGTAGATCTGTAGATGTCTCAGGATTCTCAGAGTCAGCCTCATCTCAGTGGAGGTCCAAAATCTTCATCGCACGAAAGATGTTCGGAGCTGGTACAATGTCTGTATGCTTCAGGATGGGTGTGAAAGAGAAAAGCAGTGTAGAGGGATTAACATATCTGCTGTTCATAAAAATTCAGATCTAAATTAACGTTCTCTATTTAACAACTCATTCACAGTGACTTACATGATGGACGATGGACATAAAAAAAATGTTGATATGATATAAGTTTTCTGTGAGGAAACTTTTTTTTAAACATTTATGGCAGAAGTCTACAGTGTGTCATGGTTATGCTGACACTTGACTATCGACACTTAACTGTTACCCATCTGCACCTGCATGTGACATGACATTTCACTGCTCAGTGAGCACCCACACCTGTTCTGGGTCGGCACCTAATGCTCGGTTCAGTACCTACCACATTCGAGTCAGCACCTACCGCATTTGATTCAGCACCTTCCACGTTCGATTCAGTACCTTCCGCATTTGATTCAGTACCTATTGCATTCAATTCAGTACCAACTGTATTTGATTCAGTACTTACTGCATTCAATTCAGTACCTACCGCATTCGATTCAGTACCTATTGCATTCAATTCAGTACCTACTGCATTCGATTCAGTAACTACCACATTCAATTCAGCACCTTTCACATTTAATTCAGCACCTTCCACATTTCATTCAGTTCCTACCACATTCGATTCAGCACCTTCCACATTTGATTCAGCATGTACCGCATTTGATTCAGGGCCTACCGAATTTGACCCAGTATCTATGGCATTCAATTCGGTACCTACCTCATTCGATTCTGTATCTGTTGCATTCAATTTAGTACCTACCTCATTTGATCCAGTACCTACCTCATTCAATTCATTCCCTAAAGCTCAGTTGCTGATACAGTACGTCCTGATCAGTATATGTATGTAGTGTGAATACAATCCAGACATACTACCTCCACCATGTTGGCATATTCATGTGACCTATGATGTCATAATAACCTTTTTCCTCCTCCATACTGCAGAATCTCAGCAGAAGCCTGTGACATACTACACTATAGACACATTACTTTGCTTTCCTTCTGTTCTACACTAGTGTAGACTTGTAGGCATATTCAGACACAGCTCATGACTCATTGCCATGCTTCTGTTGATGTCGCATCTTGTTTGTCGATTTGCATTGAGCCTTGATCACAGTATGTATGTTTTGGTTTGTATTCACCATTTTGTTGTTCTTTTACACCCTAACAAGCTTTAGGAGAGAGTAAAGGAAAATTATGTTAATCCAGGATGTTCTGCAGCATTACATATATATTTAAAAAAATTAAAAATAAAAGTATGATATGTTGTGTTAAATAGATATTACATTGTATTAGCTGGCTATTTGCTGCTACTTGAGGATGCAAACACTTTGGGACATTCTGCTTAAGGAAAAACATCAACACTTTAGGGTGTTAACGGCAACATGTTGCATCAGGCTACTACAGTATATAATGGCTTTGTTATCTCAGTTATTGTCAAACTGATTCAAAACTGCAATGTAAATTAAATTACAGTTCGATACACTTTCCACTAATAGACATCCTGTGCAGTGTCTACAAACCTGCCGTTGCCTTCTTGCCACAAATAAAGATGAAATAAATAAACATGAAGCACAAAAAGGGAAATGAAAGAAGAGATTAGGTTAAGATTAGGTTTAAGGGTGGAGTTAGAAGGCTTCGTAGATTTTTCCGAGCTGCTGTTTGCGTGTTTGTTTTCACACCAGTCACTAATTCTCACTGTTAAGTAAACAGTGTTCAAAATAATTCTCTTTTTAACTTTTGTCCAACTTTGCGACTGAGTTATTGAGTGAGTTATTAATCATCGAATACTTTGAATAATACGACTTCCTTCAGACTTCCTTTATCCGCCATCCATGCTTTGATACTTTCACAGCTCAAATTACAAAAAGGGTCAAAAGTGAAGATAAATGGCATCTCTCTCTCTCTCTCTCTCTCTCTCTCTCTCTCTCTCTCTCTCTCTCTCTCTCTCTCTCTCTCTCTCTCTCTCTCTCCAACATCCTTCTCTGACTATGAAAACACTCACGTCTCATTCTTCTCTCCGTCCTGTTTTTCTCGTTGTCCTCCACGTCGCCATGCTTAATTAAAAGTACAGTGTGCTAAGCGTTTCTGCAGCACCACCACTTATCAAATCATCTGCGTAATAAGATCTTTGGAGGCTTATAGATTTAAAAAAAAAAAAACTCTCTTCTCACACTTGTGTTCATTTCCAAACTCCAATTTCGAACGCTACCATCTTTTGTGATGGAAAAAGACACAGATCTTGTGTGTGTGAGAGAGAGAGAGATGGCTTTGGGATGTATCAATTAATTTCCTGCCTAAACATGCTTTGCTTAATTAGTGCTGACACAAAGACGACGAAAAAAAACCCACAAATGAGACAGGGCTGCGTGGAGGCGCACATCAGCAAAATGGATTCTGTAATCATAAAATGGATGATGGGTGGATCATCGCTCTTTCACTCCTCCTCCAAGATTGCTCTCTCTCTCTCTCTCTCTCACTCTCTCTCTCTCTCTTTCTCTATCTCTCTCTCGACTTTGCCCATCTATCTCTAGTTTGTCAGTGCACACTACCCATGATTCATAGCATACACACCTCTCACTGCGGCCTACTGGAAATCACGTCCTGTTTATTCATCTTTCTTTTGTCCTTCAATCAGATAATCTCCTGCGAAAATAATCATTTTGAGTTCCAATATTTCTTTTTTTCTCCAATATGATTAAATATACACCTCATGAAAAATAGCACGTACAATGCAAGGAATCCTGTACACAGCTTTGTCACTCCAAAAAAAAGGGTAATAATTAAAAAATAAAAAAAGGAAAGAAAGAAAAGGGGTCGGGATAAACGAGGGGCGTTAATAAAGAGAGGACACGCTACATATCTCTACCAAGCTGTTTTCTTCTGCCCTTCATCCAAGAAGAAGAGCAATGAAAGGAGGAGTGAGAGATGTCAGTGTTGCCTCCCTTCACACAGACGATGAGCAGAATTCCCTCTGAAAAAAGGTTTTTTTTTCCTTGCCTCCCTCCAGAGCATGTGAGGAGGATTGAATAATAATAACAGCATTTCCACCCTCAATAAATCCACACTGTAAAGCGTTCAGTATAGACACACACACACACACACACACACACACACACACACACACACACACACACACACACACACACACACACACACACACACACACACACACACACACACACACACACACACACACACACACACAGAGGTCCGGCATTGATGTAGGACTCTAGTGCCTCCCAATGGTTATGTGTATAGTACATGGAAAAAAGACAAGGAAGAAGAAACCATACAGAAACCACACTTCTTTTCTTTTCTATTTTTTTTTTACTTTTCAGAAGAGTAACTTGTTGAAAAGTTTGAGGATAATGAGAGACATCACCAAAGCTTTGGCTAAAAAAACATTCTCTGCTTTTATCGGCACAATATTTTTAGGAAAACGATTGATGAGACGTGTGGTGATGTGATGCGGCCTTGTCCGGTTAACGTTCCCAGCCTGACCAGGATAGTCTTCCTTTATTTTTTGGTGAAATTTTATACATCCAAGAGTGAATAACGACCACCTCACTGTAGGTAACTGTTTCTCACATAACATATTAATGAATATGTAGGATTAAACTCAACAGGTCAAAGGCACACTAGAATAAAGAATACAAATGAAAGTGTTTCAGATTTCTATCAAGATAGATAGATAGATAGATAGATAGATAGATAGATAGATAGATAGATAGATAGATAGATAGATAGATAGATAGATAGATAGATAGATAGATAGATAGATAGATATTGTCATCATTGACACAGAAAGACGCACTACAGTAATAATAAACAACCATCATTTCACCTCCACTCGTTTGACATCATTTTCCATTAATTTGCATGAAATTCACACAGTAACATTTATTAGTTTACACCATTATCATTTAACATTTAAAATTAGAGCTCTGTAAGATTATATAAGATTGTTTGATTTAGTTTCATCCTACTACAGGAATGAGCAATCATGTAGTTAGGGCTGATTAGTGCGTGATTAGTACATGTTCATTAGTTCATACTGAATGTCCTCATATTTCCAGCCCTTATTTTCTTTTTCTATGTTCTCTGTCTCTCCTAAAGATAAGACAAAAATGCATCTTGGCACGTTAGTGAGAAACTGATGAATTTGTCATGATGGAAAAAGCGACTGGGACAAAAGCGCTGGCACCGGGGGCCCCTAACTAAATCTTCGAAAAGAAAACTTCAGCATGTTGTAATGTAATGAAATGTCTCTAATATAAACCTGCGATTTGAATTAAAGCCTGAACTACAGCCAGAGTCAGAGCTGCTGTTCAAATAAACAAATCCACTCATTCTGACCAATCAGATCCGAGAATGCAACAGTAGCATGAAGTGTGGGAGAAAAAGTGTGGGATTTATACTTTCACTATTTATTTATTTCTTTTTTAAAGAGGGAGAGAGAGAGAGAGAGAGAGAGAGAGAGAGAGAGAGAGAGAGAGAGAGAGAGAGAGAGAGAGAGATAAACACTGAAAGTCTACAATTGTTTTAGGACTAAAAAATAATTCTTGGACACATTTTTTGAGATTCTTCTTTCTCAAATAAAAAAAAAAGACAAAATGAAGTGACTCTGAGGCACACCAAACAGACAGTTCATACCAAAAATACACATTTCCATTTATTTCATAGGTTTTTTTTTTGTTGTTGTTGTTGTTGTTGTTGTTGTTGTTTTGAGCTAAGACGTAATGGACGCGTGTGTTTATCCATCTTCATCCACATTACAGCTAGATTTGTAGTATAGTATCTAGAAGGTTATTTCTATTACTAGTAACTATTGCTACTAAAGAAACTGATGCCAAACGGTCACGTCATTCAGATTTTAAAATGTAAAGACAGCTATAACAAAAAACAAATCAAAGTGTCTTCTAAAAAGCATTGTCTGCAGGAGAAATCAAGCCTGGATCGCGCATCAAACTTTTGCAGACTTTAGTAGACGTTTAGACCAAGCCACAGAAAAGGTTTGTAGTTTCCAATAAAAACGTTCCCTCGTGCTAGAGTGCTATGGATCTAGAACCATATAGATAGTAATGAAGTTAGAAAATAAATCATGATATGTCTCAGACACTGAGGCTGAAAAAATAATGTGTTCCAGTATGTCTGGAAAACCAATTTGGTGTGATGTTGACTCTGATACTTTTCTTCAGAGGACAAACTGAAAGAACTTTCTAGGTTGCAGTGTCCTGAAGCGCATTGGTCAAGTCTCACATAAAAAGTGGATTAAGTAGCACTGAACCGTGTAGTGGCTGCTCGACTACATTTGCCGTATGTGGGAAAAGCTGAAAAGTTCCTTTAAATTCAGACGAATTAGCAATACTGACTCATTAATCAGATCAAAAGGGCGCAGTGTGTGACTCTTCAACTTGGGATTCACCCACAACCGCTGAGGTCGTGACTCCTATCATTAGCACAGGGTACGACTCTCTGATCACTGAGTGACTCACAGATGATTGCGGTAGCACCTGATTACTGTTCTGGGATCAGACATGGGAATAATTTGGAGTTCTGGAGATGGAGTGTGGTTACAAATCGCTGATTTGAGACCTGTTTCACTGATCCTGAGGCCAAGATTAAAGTCAGAAAGTTTAATCTCTTTATTTTGTGTATGCATGTGTGTGTGTGTGTGTGTGTGTGTGTGTGTGTGTGTGTGTGTGTGTGTGTGTGTGTGTGTGTGTGTGTGTGTGTGTGTGTGTGTGTGTGTGTGTGTGTGTGTCGTTACCCATACGCTGTATCTTTCTTTCTTTTTTCTCTCTCACGTTCTCCTCCTCGGTGCTCCCTTTCCTCCGTTCGTTCCCTCTGCCTGTTTTCCATTTCCCTTAAAGAACATGGAGGCCGGTTATCTTTAAACGCGGACGACGTAGATAAATGCGGCTTTGTATCGCTCCATCGTGGTGTTTGCCAAACGAGCGCACAAATACGCATGCACGTAAGCGCAATCACACACATTAAAGCGATAAGCACATCATAAACAATTTGACAACAACGGAAGGAGAATTTGGAAAAGGACGGCTTCGGAACGAGGGAGTAAGGAATGCAAAAACAAGTTAGAAAGAAAGAAAGAAAGAAAGAAAGAAAGAGATGAGGAAGTAAAAGGGGAAAGGAAGGAGGAGGGGATGGGGTGATTTAATGTGAGCAATTTTGAACATTACACAGCAAGTGAGAGAGAGAGAGAGAGAGAGAGAGAGAGAGAGAGAGAGAGAGAGAGAGAGAGAGAGAGAGAGAAAACGTAAAAAGCTAAAAAGAGGAAAGGAAACTTCAAAATGTTCTTTGAGGAGAATGAGATCACAGGCTGCAATTATATAATTCTTGTCCAGTGATGGCAGCGATAGCCCAAGAGGAATGTGTGTGACGGGCCTCGGCCTAAGCAGCCGCCTTTCCGCCGACTCTGAACCCCCACAACAAGTTTCAGAGGTCGTCCAGAGGTCTGATGCAGGAAAGCTCCAAATCACCACTTCTTCAAGTGGCTCAGCTCCATCGCTTCACTCTCCTTCCACTCATCTCTTCCCATTTTTTTGTAATCAACACGGCAGAGAGACCAACGTTAGCCAGGCTTCTGCTCAAGAAGGTTTCAGGCGACTTCTTGCTCAGGTAATAAGGTTAATAAGTGTGTAATAAAACAAGCATCTTGCAGGAGCATCAGCTCCACTGCAGCAAACTTTATCAGCTCAGGGTTTAAAATAAAAATGTAGTTCCCGTTCCTAGGGTAAATCTTTCTGTATTTGTTGTTGTTGTTGTTGTTGTTTTCACCTGCTAGCAAAAGAACACATTAATAAATAAAAGACCATCTTGTGATGAATGCATACAAATTCACAGTCATGAGGGTGCTGTCAAATTTTGTACTTTATGTAATAACCCTAAACTCAACATTTGTAACTATTCATGCAAGTGAAGTCATGGCCATTTAAGAGAATTAATAACCCTAATTTAATGGTAATAATTAAATTAGTGATTGTTTGTTTTTGTTTGTTTGGTTGGTTGGATGAATGTTTGTATGTTTTGTTTGTTTGTTTGTTTGTATGTTTTGTTTAATTGGTTGTTTGTTTTTGTTTGTTTATTTTGTTTGTTTAATTGGTTGTTTATTTTTGTTTGTTTGTTTGTTTTTGTTTAATTAGTTGGTTGTTTTTGTTTGTTTGGCTGCCTGTATACATTTCTATGGTTATGTTCCCTCTTTTTATTAGTTTGTTTCACTTATTATTACACTTCTTGTTTTCCACTGGTTTTTGCACTCTAAAAGTTTGCCTTGATGAATGTGAGGTGAAATTAAATTATTCATGACCGCAAGTGAATTCCATTTCCTCAAACTTTTGGATCATTTCCAACTGAAGAACTCAATGCAGGGACATGAATCCGTTTCACAGTTGGACTTGACTGCTTCTTACGACTCCTCACAAGGCGATAAAGCCTCATTGTCCAAGCCCTAGAAAGAATTTGATTTAAACACGTGAAATTATTTGTCAGGCTTTCGAAAGGTTAGCACGATATAAAAAATAAT
>NC_062519.1:15577374-15609874 GCF_022655615.1 Tachysurus fulvidraco
ATGCAACGGAGAGAGTGTTCAGTGCGCAATGGCATTAGCAGAAAGCGGAAGTTGGCCACATATTCACAGATTGGAGTTTCCCGATAACTCCTGAGCTAAACGCTGTTACTACACAAATAACACCTCTTTTCTGTTGTAGTAATGTAGAGAGGCAGCTACAACCGCGTTTCGTGTAGTAACAGCGTTTAGCTCAGGAGTTATTGACTCGGGAAACTCCAATCTGTGAATATGCAGCCGACTTTACTTTTCCTTCTCGATAGGTGAGTAACGTTGGTTTTGCTTTGTTACACAGAACTAATATATGCCGTCCTTTACATGATTATGCTTTTGAGTCATTTTTGCTTGTTTGTTTGTCTGCGATCATTTTGTTCTTCCCTTCAGTCTATGATAAAGACACATCTGCTTTTGGATGTCACACTGATCGGTGACATTTAACACTCAAAGCTAAGTGGATAGCTAACTGTTCATAATCCAAGTTAGATTTAGCACGGGTAAATAAGAATGGGATTTCAGTATCCGTTCATCCATCCGTCATTTACTTCAGTCTCTATTCCAAATATAACACAACAAATCATCAGGTAGTTCAACACAAACATAACCAAAGTTGACTAGCCAGCTAGCTTACTGCTACAAAGCTTGCTAGCAGATATAGAGTTTGGCAGATGTGTGAGTTTAATACATGAGTCTTGATTTGCTTTATTTCACAATATCCCAAGATTTTGTTCATTTGTCAAGATTCTTACCTTTAAAAAGCTTTTGTTCATCCCTAATTGTAGATAGGTTAGCTAAGCAGGTAGCTAGCTAACCTGCTACTAAACTAGCTAGCATTTTTCAGAGGTTTCTATCTATAGTATCTGAGCTCTTATTTGAGAATAACAATAAATAGTTTCTGATTTCCTCTAGCATAAATTCCACACTACTAATATTAGCATAAAATCAGCTTAGCACCCCATATTCTACAGCCGAGCGCTTGCAGATACCTCACCATCCTCTGTCCATCTACCCCACAAAGTTCTGAAGCCTTTAAAAATCTAATTTGTGAGATTTTTAAAAATAGAATTAAATGATAGTTCAAGAAAATCTGGAAAGAAAGAGAGAATGTGAGGGATAAAGAAGGACACTGCCACTTGAAGGGGATTTATTAACAGGACGATTTTGCATCTGCCGAGCGAGGCGTGAGATACAGAAGAGCAAATTGAAGTACATGTAACATGACACAAACGAACAAAAGTGTTTAGCTAATGATTTATTATTGAAGAGGCTCCGTAAGCCCCGGCTCCGGCCCCGGCTCTATTGTGGCCAGATGGGACGAGGAGATAAGGGTCAGTCTAATGGTAGTCAGCTGGCAGGTGGGCCAGCGCGGGTTAATCAGAGTTAAGTGATATTTAACTGGAGGACGACAGCGAGCAGGACACCGAATACAGTCGAGGCTTTCGCTCGTGAGCACAGGACTCACCTGAGGAAGCAGCTGGAACACACGGAGTAAACCTGGTGTGTACCTGACACACACACACGTACACACACACACACACACACACACACACACACATTTATACCAGAATAAAAACATTAGAACACACACACCACACACACACAAACACCACACACACACACACACACACACACACACACACACACACACATACAGGATACACACCTGCTTACACACATATTAGAATGACTTCACTAGTCTCTCTCTCTCTGCCTCTCTCTCTCTCTCTCTCTCTATCTCTCTCTGTCTCTCTCTCTCTGTGTGTGTGTGTGTGTGTGTGTGTGTGTGTGTGTGTGTGTGTGTGTGTGTGTGTGTGTGTGTGTGTGTGTGTGTGTGTGTGTGTGTAAAGTCTACTGAACCAAAAAAGGCATACACTGTTCCTGAGCTTGAGAGCTTAACTGTGTCAAAGAGATACAATTGCACAAACAAACCTCTAATCCCAACACACTCCACTTACACAAGTCTACACTAACACTAATGCGTTAATGGCTAGGCTATTTACACCCCCCACACACACACACACACTTTCCATGATGTATGAGTGTCGTAACAGAGGTGTATGTCAACAAAACTGTCATTCGACTTGCGTTTCATGTCCACATCAGAATGTAGTTCAAAGTCACTTGTCTATTTTATCATTTTTTTTATTTCTTTGATGTTTAAGTTACTTGGTTAGAAATAATCAAGTGGATGAGCAGGAGAGATTTGTATCTACTAATCATAACCTAGACACCTCAAAAAATAAAAAATAAATACATTTGAGGAAAGCCATATGAAATCTAATTTGGAGACAGCACATTTAAAAAACTGAGCTGTTGGCTTTGTTGGCAAATCCTAAATTTGGTGGAGATTCATCGCTGGCCACCTCTCTAGCTTTATGCCTACAGTGAAGCACGGTGGTGGTAGCATCATATAGAGAATATCCTACTCTTAACCTCTGGGTTGCTTCTCTGATTAAATCCATCCTTATCTCCTTATCAGTCACTGACTTTTGGTAGCCAGCCTTCTATAGGCTTAATCGCAGTTGTGCCATATTTTAATTTCTATATTTTAATAATGAATTTAATGTTGTTTTTTTCCGAACGCACATAAAATGTGATGTATAAAGACACAGTCTATAAGCATGAGCTGCGTCATGAAGGTGTGCATCTATTTTTATCTAAGTGTTGGCTGTAGGAGATTTTAACATTCACGTAGACAATGAGCTAAACCATAACATCAGTAGACCAACTCATTGTCTTAATCATAAATAATAATATTGAATTGAATAGAATTGACAGTCGAGCAATGCGTACGGACTTTTCTTCGTTACCTTTATTTTTCCTGGATTTGCGTTATTTTTGCTGCGACATTTAGAGACGTCAGCCACAGGCCAATCTGAGTTAAGTACATGCCCAGGATCGCCTCCTCGCCACACTCTAATTCGATAAAGAAACGGTAGAATGACTGCCGTATGCAACCCGCACGCCATCTTCAGAACCAGCACTGCACTTTCTTTCCCCTCCTCCAATCGCTGCCTCCTACTGGACAATATCTGTATCTTAGCTTCCACATACATTAAAACAAGAACAGGAAATCAGCCGATATGAAAAAACAACAGCAGGGCTTTCAGGGCACCGGCATGAAATATGGGGCAGGAGAGACGAGGCGGGGAAGCAGCTGTAACGAAGCCGTCATAATTGGAACAAGGTTTTGGCCCTCGAACGCTTCTGCCTCCGCTTCCACTCGGCTGCGAGTGAGCACTCACTCTCGGCCAAATCAAACCCAAACGGCAGGCAAAGCAAAAACAAAGCAGGCACACGCAAAGCGCAAACGAGGTCTGATGGGATGGGATGAGGTTTGATAGCAGCGATTGGAGAAACGGAGAGAAAGAGAAAATGTATCGGGGGAGCTCGTGTTTGTGTCATTTGCAATCGTGTCCCTGGCTTATAAACGTGCTCTCTGAACTATAAGTAGACCTTTTAAACTTAGACGGTTTCACTAAACATAGAGAAATACACTGTTTTCTGTCTCATAGGGATTGATGTTGGGTTTTTATACGCTGTGGTGTATGGAGTTCATTACAGACGTTCCACGGTCCAGAACTGTGGTTTCTCAAGTTTGCCAAAATCCATATACTGTTACGATCGTTGCAAAAATGGTAAGAGGAGAATAATTTGAAAGATCTCTGAGAAGTAGAGATTTTACGCTTTTAATGAAGTCTAGTTCACAACCACAAGGAGGTTGTAATAGCCTTAAAGAGCATTTTGTCCTGTGATCATTCAGTAAAACGATCGAAATCAGGTACCAATGTTGCATGTGTGGGTCTTAGTCCAAGTTTCAGGTAGCAGCTCTCGAGGCATTCTTTTAAAAGCTCTCAGATCTTCAAAGTCCAGAAACTGATATGCAAATTGAATAATAAATGGTTTGGGCACCTTGGATGGCATTGGTGGCTCAAATGAAAATCAACTTAAACACACTTAAGTTCAAGTTGACTGGTCATTCTTCATCACATGACTCTAAGCTTTTCCGAGTACAATCTTCAAGAGTTAGGTTTGAGGAAGTTAGTGGTGAGTAAAACATAAAGCTCATGAGTTTTCCTAAAAGTTTCTTTTGAAACATTGTAAACCAAGAGGAATCTTGGAAGAACCTGTCTTGACTTGGTTATTAATTTGGATGACCGAAGTCAGATACTTTTACTCTCCTAAGTCATTCCTTACACTTTTCTGGCATGAAATAATAGATTCTCACTAATCAGTGACTAATTTCAGAAATTTTCACTCAGATGACTCTCAATACTTGGCATATAGATGATGGTCACAGATACTGTATTCTCTAAGGTGTAAACGTCCTGCACTGACTGACTGAAATATTCTTCGAATATTTTTCACCACCACACCACATGATCTTCATCAAACATCTGACCCTATTACTGATTTAATTTCTGCATCCTACATGCACACACTTCAGAGTTCAGTATATTACCTGAGATTACTAAACCTTTCAGTAATTCCTCTATTGCCTCAATATTCTGACCTCACCTTTATGTACCTTTCTCTTCTGTTTGCTCTGCTGAGTTCATGCCTCAATCTTTATTAGATTTTCTGCTCGTTTGTTTACCAAAGTATTGCCTTGTTCTTCTGATTCGTTTGCTTTGGCTATTTATTTATTTATTTATTTATAACTGAACCTGTACTGTGTCTGTCTACAGTCTTAGATGCTCTCATACTGTACGATTTAAAATAGTAAGCATTCCAAAGCTTAGGATGAGGAGCAGGATATCGAGCAGAAAGAATAAAGAGACATTGAAGTCGACGTCAAAGTATAAGGTCGTGTCATTCCCTTTAGCGTCGAAAGCAGGGTTCGTATTAGGATGCTAGTTTGCAAGCAGTTTATAAATGATTCGTCTGGATAATGTGCACAGAGCATGACGAACAAGGCCACAGTGAAATAACTGTGTGCAGAAATTAAGCATCTCACACACACACGTACACACACACATCTCGACTAATTACCGAGACGTGTCAAAAAGTGTGCTGGATCTTTGATGTGCTGTGTATTCCTTAATGACCTTTGTGTTATTGTATGCATGTATTAAGTGTGTGTGTAAAAAAAGGGGGGGTGTAGTGCGGATGTCAGTAAGCAGCCAGCAGGGCTTGATGTCAATCAAGCAGGCTTCTAATTAAAAGTAGACGCGAGAGGCTGCTGGGGACAGCAATCACTATCAAACTCCCATTTTCATATGAATGGCCTTTTTAATTAAACTCTCCAGCTAATAAACGCCTGGATCAAAACCGATGGAGCCGTTTACCAGACAAAGAGCTTTCTTTCGCATGAGAAAAACCAAAGGAGGACAAGAACTAGAGAGGGTACAAACGTCAAAGAGACGGAGGGATGAACTAAAAAGTGAGGAAAAGACAGAGAGAGAGAGAGAGAGAGAGAGAGAGAGAGAGAGAGAGAGAGAGGGAGTGAGAGAGAGAGAGAAAAAGTACACTGCCTTTGAACCTGTCATGATGTCTGTGTTTTTGTTCTCACGGGCGGCCTGCCAGCGGCTATTATTGTGGATAAAGTTTATTTAGCCTCAACAGAATTAAGGACGCAAGGAAGAAGAGGAGGAGCAAAGAGTAAAGAGAGGCAACAGAGAGAAAGAACATAAAACGCGGCACTATCTCCGAGCTCGATGAAAGGTGGAAGCTACAAAACAAACAGCGTGCATGTCTGTATTCTGAGTATTAGTGAGCCAATGGTGTGTGTGTGTGTGTGTGTGTGTGTGTGTGTGTGTGCAGTTCTGTCCTTAAGTCTATCAATGAACGTTATAACTGACTAAAACTAGAATGAATGTCCTGGTTGTACAATCACGCATTTTGACTTCGAAGGGAAATGATTTAGAGTCACACTTTTAAAGTCTGGTTCGGAGTTTCACAGTTTTGTCCTCACCTCCATCACCTCTGGCTTGTCGTTTGCTTGATTCATTAGAGCTCATTTAATCAATATATGTAAGATATTCAGTGATATAGTATTACAAATTATTTGAAAGATTTTGTATATTTGTGTGCATTAACATACAATCCAAGCTTCTTGAAGATACTTCTCCAGTCTTCATCCTTCCAGTTTCGGAGGCTCGGATCTGACTCTAGTTTCCGGTTCCTGTTCTTAATTGACAGGACGTGGATGTGATATGTTGTTCTGCTGTTGTAGCTCATCCATCTTAACATTTAATGTGTCCTGAGATGCTTTTTTTTCAGTTTTTTCAGTTATAAAACTGATTTAACAGAAGGAAGTAGATCTGTGGGTCTGATGTGCGTTTCCTTCAGTTGAGATATTCCCTCAGCCGTCGAACACACATAGCTCTTGAAACTTGTGTATGAGGGTGGAGTCATCCTAAGACAAGGCCACGCCCACCAGGCTAGAAGTGTAGTATAATTTTTTTTTTCTTTTCAAGAGGCAAAGCTGGATGCAATAAACAATGTCCCATGCAGCATAACACAGCCACGTTCAGTGTTCTATCTCTGTGTCTCTCCTTTGAGTATATTAGTATTCATGTTATTTTTTTTATACCTTTCTCACCAAACATCCGACACAAGAACTTTCTAGAAACATCCTTCTCGTGCTGGAATGTCTCTGATGTAAAGTAAAACTAAGACATGCAAATATTATCTAATAGAAATAATCAAAATCATAAGACATCTATTATAAGTAGGTTTTAAGTGTTTTTTTGTTGTTGTCTTTTAAGTAAAGTGAAACAGATTTAAAAAGTACATCACTTATGACTCACACACTTCAGATGTTCACGTATTAGCGTGCGCTCCTTGTTCCAGAAAATCAATTCTCTAAAGCTACACCGAAACCGGCTTTACTAATGCCATTTTTAGGCCTTGTGTGAAACTCCAAATTTTTGAGCTCATGCAAGAAAATATTTGTATTAATAATATTTCTCGGGTTCATATCTTGGCACCGTGGTCCTACAACACCGCGTGTCGCTCGCATCCAGGAAGCTTTTCGTATTAACTGTGTAAATACGCCTGAGGAAAGACCCAGCGTGGTACAAATCCGTTATCAAACGTTTCACATGCAACTTCCTGCAACTCTTAATCCTGCTCATGTTGTAACATTTAAATAAAAAAAAAATACTGTGGGGCATTGTGAAGGATTTCTATTAAGACTTTCCAGTACCACATTAAAACACTTTTTTTTTTTTGCCAATTATAAGTGGCTAATGACTGGTGCAGCTATTAGCTCGTATCTTTGAAGCCAATCTCCGGCCTGCTCGCTTTACTTCATCATTTTGGGCAGCTCTGATATCTGAGGGTTTAATTGGAAATGAGACACTAAATATCAAATCGGCTTAAAATGTGATGTCTATTATTACACGTCGATCTGAGCAGCTGATATCGGACTCGGACTCGGTCACGTCATTAGAACTGGCCTGTGCGCGAGAACACAAATGTTTGCTTTGTTCTTAAATGGACAGACGTGAAATCTGAGCCGTGTTCTCTCAATACACACACGCATGCATATAGATATATACACACACACACACACACAGAAAAAAAGGAAACCTGCATGCACAGACACACACATATAACATACACCGCAGCAATTGGAGGCTGAAAGAGCAGATATTAAGAAGGCAGGAACATATCTGAAATCTGAGCTTAAGCTTTTCCATATCAGAGCAAATTCAGGAAAAAAAAAAAAGACAGGCCTTTTTTCATGCGCTTTGACCACTTTGGGAATTTTTCCACACTTCAAACGGTGCACATCTATTTTATCAGTCATCTTCTAGTGCTTTCTCATGACGGTGCTAGTTTCTGAGTTTGGACAGAGGGAGCATGGGATGCTCAGAGAGAGAGAGAGAGAGAGAGGGAGAAAAGAGGAAGAGAACAGGAGATCTGTGAGAGCATGTCAACACCTCAAAGCTTTCATTCCCGCTCATTTCCTATCTCTACCTTCTTCTCCAACTTTACAACAGCGTAACCTCAGGAAACCATGGTGAAGTATAACAATAAAATTAACTTGTAATGAGCAAAATAATCACACTTCAAACAGCCGGCTCGCGCGAGCAGAGGAAATGGCTAATTTGGAGATTACATGGCTTGTGAATGCTCGAGTTCAAAACACAAAGAGGTTGGTTACGAAGCGAGAGAAAAAGGAGTCCCATCTCGAGCGAAGCGGCCGGCGATTTTCAGACTCGTGCGGCGGGGACGCTGCGGGCGTCAGGGGCCGTGCAAAAAAACCTCCATTCTGCACACAGTCACTTCAAAGGAGCAGGAACCGAGTCGCAGGCAGCCAGTGGGCTAGAGGAAAATGCAGACACACACACACATACACACACACTCGTCTCCTGGAGTGACAGAAAATGGCAGGAGGCCTGATGCAGAAGCAGAGATTTAGCTGATCAAGGGATATTTTTTTCCCCTTTACCCAAATCAACACAGCAGCACTTTCTCAATCTTTAAACCCAGAGAAAGATCAGAGGAGAGGAAGAGAAGTGAGGAGAAAGTTACCAAGAAAAAGGAAAGAAAGCAGGAAGAAAACGAAAGAGAGACGGACGGACAGACAGACAAAAAGAAATGAGTCTGTGGGGTTTTTTTTATTTCCTTTTTGTTGTTGTTAGCACAACATTCACATGATACTTTTATCCAAAATGGCGTCAGTGTTGACATTAAAAAATATGTTTTATTCAGAATTTTGTGTTTGTGTCAATCAGAAAGAAAAAATAGATTTTTTCACTATTTTAATTTTTTTATATATTTTTTTTTGTTCTTTTTTTTTCAAATTATTTAAAAAATATAGAATTTTTTTCTATTAATTTTTTCAACAAAGTTTCTTTTTTGAACATGGCTTAATTTTGCTCTTCAGGGTTTTTTGTTTTGTTTGTTTCTTCGTGTAGGTTTTGTTTGAGATATTTGAGATATTTTAGACTTCTGTTTTCCATGATCTTCAGAATGTAATGCAGCTTCCTGTTATGTGACTCCTTGAATATTCCAGGGAATGTGTTCAGGTGACACACTTGAGTGAAATGTAATGTAACGTAACCGTTTTTCTTAACCGATAACAGACGCCTCGCTGAAAAGAAAGCCTGAGATGTTAAAAAAAAAATAATTTATGATTATATTTCTATGTTTCAATTCTATTTGAGATATTTATCTGAAGAATGCATAAAGCTTGTTGGATGGACTTTACTTTACATATGTACACCGTTATGTTGTAAAAGTATTGGCATCCCAGTCCTGGACACTACCTTGAATCCCTGTAAAGCACAACTCTGTTTTCACCTTCCTCTATCCCTCACTCATCCTCTACCTTCCTCTCTCCTTTCTCCCCTCTCCTCCCTCTGTTTCCTCTTTGCTTCACTCTTTCCCACTCTTGAGACTCTTTCTCCCTCCTGTCCTGCGCTCTTATCTGATTGGAGGATAGCCACTGTTTTCATAAAATGCAGTCTTAAGGGGTTGCATATGTACATTAAGACCTAGGTTTTTTTGACCTCTGTAATCCATGCAAACGGATGCTTTAAAAAAAGAAAAGAAAGAAAGAAATGAAGGAAAGCAAGCGCGCAACATACAGACGGCTCGTAACTCTGACACAGGTTTATCAAAACAGGACAGGTTCGTTTAAACATTTCTAATGTTGTCAAAGACGGTTTATAAACAAATCTGTTACTCAGACGACTATGATTATGCTGTATATAACAATAATGGAAGAGCTATGTGCGCTCACTGGCCACTTTAATAGGAACACCACTTTAACAGGCACTCGTTTCAGGGAATGAGCATTACTAGGTTTTTGAGTTAACATTAACATAACCTTCCTGGAAGTTTTGCTTCTTCTTCTTCTGAGCTCGCTTGGTAAAGGACATGTTTTTTTTTTGTTGTTGTTGTTGTTGTTCTTTTTAGCACCATTCTGTATAAACCCTAAATACGCTTGTGCTTGAGGTTGGTGCTTTCTTTTCGGCACCAACAGCCATGTCTTGGTCAATTTTTTTTCACCCAGTGTTTTGACGTGTACCTGTATCATTTGAGTGTGCTTCACTGCTGCAATCTGATTGGCTGTTTTTTAAATAGCATGTATGAGCTGATGTACAGGTGTTCCTATTAAAGTGGACATTTTGTGTATGCTAATGCACATCAGATAATGCACATCAGATGCATGCTGCATGTTGGATGTTTTATATTGTGTGTGTGTGTGTGTGTGTGTGTGTGTGTGTGTGTGTGTGTGTGTGTGTGTGTGTGTGTGTGTGTGTGTGTGTGTGTGTGTGTGTGTTTGAGCGTGCAAACTCCTACAATCTGGAATCTTTAGATAGATATTTTTTGCTGTTGCACATTTGAAGGGTCATATGGAGTTTTCTTGTTCTTTTGACATGATTCAGTAGAAATACTAATAAATTCCTTCCTGACACTCGCTGACCTGTTCCTTCATGCTTGATTTACTGGACTGTAACAGTATCTTTTTCTAACTCTTACACACACACACACACACACACACACACACACACACACACACACACACACACACACACACACACACACACACACAAACTCTCCTACAAACAGCTCGGACAGCGGCAGCCTAGCCTCCACAGCCCGGTCTCGGCTCATTTCTCCCTCGCCGCTGCTCTAGTCCAGCGCCATTGTGGGCAATTAAAATTCCAGTCTTTGTTTTCTCTCCAAATTAGGTTACTTGTGCAAATTTACACTAATTTACTTAACTGGAGCCAAGCTCTGGTGCTGGCCATCCGAACCGGCCGGGCTGTTTGTTTAATATGCAACCTGAACTCCGTGCACACGCACACACGCACACCGAAAAAAAAAAAAAAAAAAACCCCTCCGACCGTGGCACCGTGCGAGCCTGTCCTCCGGACCACAGTTCATCCGAGGGACACTTCTCCCAGGTTTAAAATCGCAAGCGCTAGATCATAACGAGATGTGGTTTCGATTTGCTGCGGAGAGATTGCTGTCCAGGTCACTTGTTGTGTCCCGATAGGAAGACCTAATGAGGAACAACATCCACCACCTCCAGCCAAAGCGTGTGTATGAAGCAGGAAGGTAATCCTCCTCTAACGCACCTGACCTCGTTCACCAGGCAATGAGTTCATGGAGTGCGCTAGGACAGAATGAAGCTCTCAGTGTGGTGACACTAACAGAGATTAACACGATATTGGGTCACCGTGTGTTTACGGAGCTCAAAGGAGCATAGTGTTAAGTTCTTGAACTCTCAAGGGCTTGACCTTTGACTTCTACACTTCCAGGTCCAAGCTTCATTGTTGCATATTTTCACACACTGGCTATGTCTATGTTCATGTTGCAAGGCCATAAGTTCAACCGGCGTGAGTTGGTGACATCACTCTGATGTCACATCTGATCATTCCAGACCATTATCGGGCCCTCATACACACACGACACACACACACACACACACACACATACACACACACACACACACACACACACACACACACACACAAACACTACATTGTGTACCATGATGTAGTCATCAGATTTTTCTGCAGGTCCTCATACCTCAGAGCACTGTGAGTCAAGCCTGTGAGTCAGTAGCCGTGTGTGCGTGTGCATGCGTGTGTGTATGTGTGTGTGTGTGTGTGTGTGTGTGTGTGTGTGTGTGTGTGTGTGTGTGTGTGTGTGTGTGTGTGTGTGTGTGTGTATGAAAGCATCAGAAATTAAGCACATGAAAACCTTCGATTCGTATTTGGTCCTTATTGGACATTTTTAAATATAGTGATTATTAGATTTTTATGAATTAGTCATCTAAAAAATATAACATTCTTCATTTTTTCCATAGAATTACATTTTATACGATTTACCTTCCTATGTGTCAGGCTTTGATTTGATTCATTATTCACTGTACTATTAATAAGATGTCTAACTTTATATTGACTCAAAATATTTTCCTTAACAAATAAAAGTCCTGAAGATAAGTCGGGATCTGTACATGCACTTAATAAGTTCACCATCTCACAGGCTCTTGGCTTTGGCTTTAAAGGTGAAACCATTATAAATGTTTGTTTATAAATGAGAATGTATGGACTTGAGCGGATGTTTGCTGTGATAAAAGACAAGCATAGGTGGAATATAATATACTTAGTAATAGTGGTGTGTGTGTGTGTGTGTGTGTGTGTGTGTGTGTGTGTGTGTGTGTGTGTGTGTGTGTGTGTGTGTGTGTGTGTGTGTTTATTCCTGTGCAGATCACCACAAACCTGACCAAGATTATACCATTTATGAAAAATGATTTAAATTGATTCATTGAAGTGATTCATATAATGAAATGATTCATTTGATGAAATGATTTGCTTTTATTCAATAAATTGTGCTAGAATGATTATTACTATTCACATCTTTGTCCACATTAAAAAGATGGTGAGTGATGGTGAACTTTGGGCAGAATATTGTCGCAGAGTTTTATCCTATAACTATAGTTAACAAATCCTTCAAAATAAGTCTGTCATTGAGAGAGGGAAAATAGCTCTAATCACTCAACGTCCCACACACCCAAAAACAAAGACGTGTCGACTCAGCTTTGAAGCACGTACAGCAACATCAGTAGCCCCCTAAAAAACTCCCTATTTGTACATTTCAAACGCTGTTTGTGTGAACGTGGCATGTTTTGCCGCAGGACACAGCCGTCCCCCGTCTGAACCACAAGTCCTGTGTCTCGGTACAGAGAGTGTTGTGTCTGGCCTGGTTAAGGCCAGAGGGAGGGGCCAAAGGTTAATTTAGGGCCGAACAAAATTCCCACCAACAACACACTCACTCCGCTGCCTTCCCAGAGTCCAACAGGAAGTAGGGGGATAGACAAGGTTGGGAGAAATGCCATTGTGTATGTATGTGTCCCCCAAACCCCTCCTTCCCCTTTCCTCAGCTGCTGGAACGTGTGACAAGTCGGAAAAAAAGTGCCATGTTCAATAGTGAAGGCTTTCCTGGCCCATGAACAGATCATTAATCAGCAGCGCTTTGATCGGCAGTCTTTTTGTCACTCCATCGCAGCTTCCTTTCTGTCAAGTTTTCTTCTGAACTCTCCCTCCCTTCCTCTGTCTGTCTCGCTGATGATTTAAATCCTGTCTTCGAGATGGACGACTTGATGGAAGACTTTGCGGTTTCTCAGGGAACATGACATGTCATTGTTTGGCTTATTAACTTCAAGAGATAGAGAGGAAAAAAGCGAGGCTGGTGATGGAACCATGTTAATGGCCGCTTTAACATAAGTGAAGCAGGAAGTAACTTTGTCCTGCTTCCTGTTTTGCATGACTGTGAATGAACATGTTGTTGGAATTGATGATAGAGTAAAAAAGTTGCTGGGGTTTAAAAAGAATAAAACACTTGGAAAGTTTGACAGTAACTTTTATGTCACATCAGGCCACATCACACCCCCCTGCTGTTGATGATTTTTCTGTAACCGCAAAAAGTATGTTGACTTTTTCTACTTTTTGCATCCTATACATATGTGTGTGTGTGTGTGTGTGTGTGTGTGTGTGTGTGTGTGTGTGTGTGTGTGTGTGTGTGTGTGTGTGTGTGTGTGTGTGTGTGTGTGTGTGTGTGTGTGTGTGGTGAGGCAGGTTTCCATCACTCAAGGGAAACATGGCTATGACAAATTAGCAGCAAACTCCACTCACTAGACTATCCCGTTACCAAACATGCATAACTAGTCCAATTCCCTCCTCAGGCATTTGGGGCGGTTTTGGAGGAGGAGGAGGAGGAGGAGGAGGAGGAGGAGGAGGAGGAGGTGGTGGTTCAGGTATGTCTGGGACGAAGGGAAGCATAGACTGGAGGAAAGGGAGGAGATGAACAGAAATAAGTGTGTAATGTAATCGGTTTAGCCCTCCCCACTGTTTGCATTTCTACTGCTTCCATTACCGCAATAACATCCACCACACCACTGCTGCTATAACCACATCTATTAGTGCTTTATTAGCGTGTCCATCGCAGCTACCTCGTATTAGCCGTGTTATTTTTACTGCCATAATATCATACAAAAGGAGATTCTGAGGAAGAGGCCTTATACCCCAGAGATTTTCCATCCAGAGACTGAAATGCATTTGCTTATAATTAAATAATTGTTTTATCTCTTATTGAGCCAGGATTGTTTATTTAAAAAAAATCTTATTTCATGTATGAGTGTATATTTGTTTTGTTTTGTTTTATTCACTCTTCTGTCTGTATGATAACTTTTAAGAAAAGCAGGATTCAGTCATTATGATGCCATGTTTTTTAAAATAATTGTGTTTAGTAAAAATGTGTAATTAATCAGTCAATACCACTTTTTGTGAATCTAGCTAAGATGAGCTCATTTGAACGGCTCATAGATGAAACAGGACTTCTGTGACTCTTTCTACATCCTTTCTGAATATTACTAATACCAAAGTCTAGACCTGTCGATCAATCCTGGGAAGATCTGTAAAGGCATAGAAGATTTTTTACAAATGCCACCTTTTTCCAAACAAGTGTCCGAAAGCGCCCAGCTGATACGGATGAATTAAATCAACTCATGAAAGGTGCGTTAAAAGTCTCTTCACTTGTCTTAAAGTACTCTTGCATGCTGGAACAGTCCATTAACCTTAATCTGTCAGTACAAAGTCATCATCTTTTTTTTTAAAGCATAAAGCAGAAAAACAGCCATAACGTGTGGCACAGAGAGAAAGGAGTGAGAGAGTGATACAAAGAGAGAGAGAAAGAAAGAGAGAGAATTTTTTGTCACACAGCCTGAATAAAGAGGGTGATAGCAAGCTCTCCTTTTCATAACACGTTTCCTAAACGCAGCACTTCGCTCTGATAAAGCAGTGGAGCTGCGGCCAGAGACGATGACAGTCATTGTTGGGTCTTTTGTCAGCGTTTCTTTTAGCGTTCAGTGAGAGAGCGCCGAGGCTGTCCGTGATGAGGTTATACTGCCGTTACAACACTGGCTGGGTCATACACACAAGATGGACCATGTGTGTGTATGTAAATATGTCTGGACATGTGGAAAAGGGGTGTTCCTATCTACATTGTTTCCCCAAAGTGTCAGCACCTATTTGCATAATTACCCCCTTCCCCCCAATTCACACCCTCTTTACGAGCAACAAGGGCGAGCGAGGCGAGAGAGATACGCAAACAAAACCCCGAGTGATGAGGGAACAATGGTGGCCTTGAAGGGTCATTTGCTTTACTTTGAATACATTTTCCCCTAATTGTAATTTCTGTCAAAGGGAACACAAGGCGCTGGATGGAGGCACCTGTGCAAATTAGGCCACGGAAAAAACGGAGGAGCTCCTGAAAAAACTTACAGACAGCTGCTTGGTTTAATATGAAATCACGCTAACTTTTTGTAACAGTTATCCGACATGTCCCAGTTCGAGTTCTCCAATCCGATTGGACACAAAATGTATTATTTTAATCGAACAGCATTTCTGATACCTAAAATCGTCTGAAAGAAACAGACTGATTGTAGATTTTTCTGCAATAAGACATTTACTTAACATTAATGGAAGGAGTCTCCAGTGTCACGGTTTTTTAACATGTATCAGCTGTGGAGCATAACTGTAAATACGTTCATGCTGGTACGCATTAACACCACTCAGAACGCACCGCTCTGTTTAATTCCTCGGATACAAAAATACCGAACGGCCAAATTATTAGGAACAGCATTCTGGGTAACATTTTGCTTTTAGAGATTTGCTGTTCACATTTGTTCTACTGCATACTGTGTTTTTTTGTTTCTTTTAGCTTTTGACTAGCCTGACAAGCCTGTATATATTTATTCACTGAGTTTCTGCCTCATGATACACTGATTAGATATCTCCATGAATAACAGATAACAGATATATAGATATTCCTAATAAATTGGACGTGTACTGTATATGAAAAAAAAACATGGTACACTATTCATTTTATGGTGTTTTAGACAGATCAGTCTTCCATATGTGTGGCTCTTATAGTATAGATAATTGGCAAACATTTATATCCGGATGGAGACGGGCTCTGATGGAGGTCTGGGCGATTCGGGGCAGGTGCGCCTGTGCTTGTGTGGGCTGCCATCAGGGCCGAGGTGTAGATGAAGGGATGGATGATGGATGGAGTTGATAGAGGGCGAGGCGCAGTGCAGGGTTGCGTTATCAGTCCTGCAGCCGGCCGGCCTGTCAGCGTGATGTGTGTGCTGTCTTTTGTCTGCATGCTTTATGGTCCTCTTCCTGTCTGTCTTGCATCTCGGACTGGCACATGCAGCACTAAAACACGGTCTGACACCACTCCCGTCTCTGCAGGTACCTTCTTCTGTTCTACCTACTTCTGCTCTGATCTTTCTTTCTTTTTTATTCCCCTGTCTTAGCAAATACCTTGCTGCAATTTAGCTACCAGTCTGCTGTGTGTTAAGGTCAATAACAGCCCGGTGTCTCATCCAAACCAGGAAGTCAAGTTTAGAAACACGGAAGCTGCCTGTAGCCTCATACCCAGAACAATACAAGTTACCAAATTGTTCTTCCTCTTTGCTTGCTCTTTTTAATCACTTTTTTTGCCCTTCGAGTTTTTTTTTTCCACTCCCGACTCCAGCAGTTCTTATCTACTCAGGAACTCCTTTACAGCCATTCAGTCAGTCTGTTACCTCGCCTCTCCTTCACATCCTAATCTAAATTGCTGCTTTATGAGGACACAAGACACCTGCACCTCTCTGACAACAAGCGGACAAGATATTGACCTTGTGGGCTGCCTAATGTTCGTCACTTGGACATGAATTTGCTAAAGTTCCTGTATTTCTGTAATTGCTTGAAATATCTAAAAAGCACTGTGTTTGTGCTTTGGTGCATTTATTACATTCATTTTCTTTTATTGTAGTAAATATACAGTCGTGTTAAGTTTTGTAACCTGAATTAATTAAATGACTTTTTTTTAGATATTGGGATACATTGGGATATTTTCATATAGAGTTCTTTACTTTTATTTATTTATTATACATTCAGTCAGTAAAAACAATTGCCCGAATATATATATATTTTTTTATTTTTAATGTTAATTACGAGCTAATTGTCTCTGTTCAGATGTGTTGTAAATATTTAAAATCTATTTGAAATTTAAATTTCAAAATTTGTTTAAAAACATTTTCATTCCCTTCATATCCTCTTACTCTATTTTATCTATTTGATTGATTCCCTGATTTCTTTTTTAAGATTTATACACATTCAGTATGGTTGGATTTTGATTGACCTCAGAAAAAAGTCCACACCATAAGAAATTTTTATTTTATTTATTTATTTACTTTATTTTCTCCTGCTGGTTCTCCACACCACCGTCGCGGCGCTCCGTTCTCCAGCCGTCCTTTAGAACAACGCTCACCTGTTCAACCTTTTATTAGAATGATCGATTGCGGTTTGTGAAATGCACCTGTCACACTGATCGATCTCCTCTCCTATAGGCTGTCCTGTGCTGCCTGCCTCGGCTTTTTTGATGAATGGAGGTGATGGACTGTGACAGACTTTTAGTTATGGCGTCTTTCTCTCTCTCTCTTTCCTCCTGTGCTTTCCTTTTCTGTCTCACCTTTACTCCATTTCTCAGTCTATCTCCTCAATCTCTCTCGCTCTCTTTCTTTCTCTGGCTCCCACTCACAGAAATACTCAACTCAATTCAGAACTCGGGCACTGAACATGTTTTATGTGGTTGCGTGTCACTGACTTACATCCTACTGGATGTGTGTGTTAGCCTATATTTCTGTGTTTGTATATAACTGTTGTTTTACCGCTTCTAGGCTGTGTCTTTCCTATTTAATAACACTACTAGCACAAGCCATAGAACGCAAGGTTTCCTTTCTATACATGATTTTATAGTTTCTTTGTTGATTTTTTTCTATAATAGATTTTTTTTATAATACCATAATACTACCGTGTTGTAAATCTAAAGCTTTATGCTAACTAAATTTATTAAACTTGAGCCACAGAAGCATCAGCGAGTTGGAGGGTTACTCCAGGTCATAGTGCATAGCAATTATAGTAGTAATAAATTACTTTTTATGCTTAATTAAACATGTTTAATTTTCATAATGGTACCTGATTTATATTGTGAAGGGCAGAGTAATTAGCTGATGATCTGGATCAGGTGAACTGGGAGTTAGAAAACTGTGCAGTGTGTTAGGTCTTGAGGACTCGAGTTAAGACAATGTGATATAAATCATCTCTCTCTTTCGCTTTAACCAAAATACAGACTGATCAGGAATGAAAGCCGGTCTGGTATGCAGTCTGTATGCATTCATGTTTTGCAGGTTACTCTATCACATGAAGGGCATCGTTCTGCATGCGTCTCCATCTCTTCCCTGCTGGCCCTCACGCCCGTCCCTTCGCCTCCATCCACTGTCATCTCAGCCTATCAATCAAAAATGTATTAAGTCCAAAGTGGGGCCGATCAAAGACAGAATTCCTCCAAGGACGGTAGATAAGGCCTATCTCATTAATAAGTGCTTTAGCATCAGAGCGGGCCTGCGCCTGCCTCCCTGTCCCTGCTCATGCCTTTGATATCTAATTATACCCTCCACCACATCCCACCCCAAAGCCCCACCCCTTTATGCTTTTGTCCTATCAGCCATGCAGCATGTTTTACTGATGAACTACTGACATGAGGCCTATGTTTTATACAATGCATTAAACACATGCACTGTTAAAATAAGCAAAGCTCCTTCTTTCCCCAAGCTATTCGACTCTACGGTGAGTCAACAACAAGGTTGGAAAACTATGCAGATAATGCAAACAACTGACATACCTACCGATGTCGCATACATGACTACTACAGCACATAACATGTCATTGCGCATACTTACACACACAATGCCACTTTATTTATGACTGTACTTATGACCACTGTAGTTTTTTTACACACACTACCACACCTAACATAACAGTTTTTTCTACAGTTACTCTGTACACAAATCTAGTAAATAAGTCAATAATTTGGAGAGTTTGGTTCAGGTATATTCATTCTTGTTTCTAGTATATTTAAATGCATTCTGTTTTCCAAAATGGTTAATCTGTCCTTCCTGCTGGTCTTAGTCCTTATTGCTGCTCTTGGGTTACATCTTGGTCCTCATTGCTGCTCTTGGGTTTGTCTTAGTCCTCATTGCTGCTCTTGGGTTACATCTTGGTGATTCCTGCTGGTCTTGGGTTAAGTCTTAGTCCTTATTGCTGCTCTTGGGTAAGTCTTAGTGCTCATTGCTGATCTTGGGTTGAGTCTTAGTCCATCCTGCTGCTATTGGGTTAAGTATTAGTCCTCCCTGTTGTGCCTGTGTTGTAGCTGTTATGACACCAAATTTCCCCTCGAGGATTAATAAAGTACTCTACTCGAAGCGGGTTTGCTAGGTTTGTTATGATTTTCTAGAAAACTATTAGTTTTCTGTCTCTGTCTTCAGTTACTAAACTTGATAACAAAGTTATTCGTTTCAGTCGTCCAGACTGTATCAAATGCACCCATTTACAAATGTCTTGAACATTCTGGCAGCTTTACTAATGGAGCAGTTTGACTCTAACAAATGGCCTGCAGTGGACACTGGGGGAACCTGAGTATAGTGTCTTAATGTGTTTATAATGCAGACAGGACAGTCAGAGAGTTTTTAGAGCAGAACCCTCCAAGACTGGGGGGAAAAGACGGACAAGAAATGAGACGGAGGGAAAAGGCAATCGGAGGAATTGGACAAAAGAAAATGGAGAGGAATGAAATGGGGCGAAACAGAGAGACAAGAAATCAGAGAAAGGGTAATAGGAGCAAACTGCCCCCCCCCTCTCTCTCTGTCTCTGTCTCTCTCTCTCTCTCTCTCTCTCTCTCTCTCTCTCTCTCTCTCTCTCTCTCTCTTTCTCTCTCTCTCTCTGTGTCTCGCTCCTTGGTTTTCAGTAAGAGAACCTGTGAGAGATAAGACTAAAAGGACAGTCAGTCTGTTAGGAACAATTCTCTCACTGTCTCGCACTCCCTCTCCTCTCGCTCTATACCTGTGAGCCTCACTCTTTTTCTCTGTTTCTCTTTATTTTAGTCTCATCCCTTTCTTTATTTCTGCTGCTGTTCATTCTGTCTAATGGCAGCACTCAGATTTCTGTTGATTCCTGCCTCGATACACAGACCTTTCAGGACCCTGTGCAGCTGCTGTCTTCTAGTGCAGGCGGACTGCTGGCTCTCCTGCACAAGCTCACGCATGTAGCCATAAAACACTGCAGGTTAGATGAAATGCTCACTCACCGGACACTTTATTATCTGTGCCTCTGCTCATTTATGTAATCAGATAACAATGTGATGCAAAAAATCACATCAATGCAGTTCAAGTACTTCAGTTAACATTCACATCAAACATCAGATTGTTTTGAGCTGACAAATATAATCACTCTGTACATCCATGGTGGGCAAAAAAGCATCTCAAAATGCACAACAGCTTAGAACTGGTTCATCTTCCATAGCAGTGCAATCTGCCAATTACTTTATTTAATTAATCAAAGAATGACATAAGGTATTTTTTATAGTTATAGTAGTATCTAAGTTACATTTTATGTTGCAGAACAAGACTTCAATATTACAGCCGTAAGCAGTCATATATCATATAAACCTAAGCTTTACTGTTGAACGCTTGATTCAGATCAGTCAAGTCAAAGGCACAGGCGAGTGTACAATTTTTATTAACGCACTCATATTAATACATATGGTTTTACAGTAACAGTTTACAACAGGGAAGTCAAACTTAACAAATTTTTTGTCTACCACCATAAATAGATTACTGCCCCCGTCTGGTGTGGAGAAGATAAACACACATTCTCTGTCAGCTGTATGTTTAGACAAAATATTTCAAGAGATATATACGTGTCAAGGTCATAAGACATTGCGTAATTACTGTATATGAGGGCTCAGGGCTATAGTTGCAAATGTTATAGAATTAGATATACATTAATGTACAGATTAATGCTATGAGCCTTAAATTGGCTTCTTGTGGCTGTAATATTTTTATGTTTTTGAAATATTCTAAGACAGACAAATAAAATTAACCGCTGTTTCACAATATACGTAAAGAATACGTATATGTAGAAATATTGTACTTGCAATGAATTGATATGGAGATTTGGGAGACGCTTAAAGCTCTGCTAAGAAAAACAGACGGTATAAAATTATTTAAAACACATCTATATTAGCGTACAAAGACTAAAAAAAAGAGCGAGAACAAGAGAGATTTAAGAAGAGCCTTCATCTTCCCTCTTCCTGTTCTGGACATACCAGAGTCCAAAGAGGAACTAAAACATGTCTTAAAGGAGGGAAGAAACAAACTTCAGAAGCTCGGGTCACAGGCTTTTTTTATAAAAGAAAGAAACGTTAATCCGAATACAGTCTCGTCTCTTGTCCTCCCACTGCTTTCTTCATGAACGGAAATAAGAGAAACAAGGCAGAACTAATTAATTTACTCGAAGAGAAAAGTGTCTAATGTTTAGAGGAAGGAGGCAGCGTCAAGAGGATCTGAGGTAGTAAACAGAGCGAGAAAAGACAGACGGCTTAGCGTGACTTGGATTCTATGTAAATATGCAGTTTAATTAACATGTTCTCAAAAACACCTTGACAGGAAAAAAACATAAAAGGTTCCACAGAAATCAGTGAATAAAGTGTGCGCTTGCCGAGAGCAGGACACACACACACACAAACACACACACGCACACTTTCACACAAACTATGATCATGTCACAGTGCTTAAACATACTGCATCACCTTTGCCTTAATTTCATTTCCATCACAACACACTTGCAGTCAGTTTCTCTCCTAAACCTGTTAGTAGTTATCTTTCTATCTAAATGTTTACTTCCTCTGAATTAAAATCTAAAGTAAAAGTACAATTCCTTGAGCACTGTCTATTTCTATTTATAATGGTGCATTGTCTCGACATGCCACAGTATGCGTAATCTTGTTACATCTGGCACGCTACTGTGGATCCAAATCAACATGTTTCAACAACCAATCAGAGAACTCTAATTTTGAAACTTTCTGTTCATTATGATGATCATTGGCTCTGATGTAAACTCTCACAGATGGGTTCATTAGAAAGAAAATAAAGCTTGGAGTCTTGGTGATGGCTTTTTACATTCATCTCAAGCATGAAATGTTTACAGGTTTATGCTAAATTTAATTATGGATTGTAATAAAACAGTTATATGTATGTAATAGATCGGTTACTAATTAAAGTTTAATCATGAATTACTGATCATGAATAAATATTGTGTAGAATTTATGTACAGCGATTTTTGTGTATCATTCTCAATCCTTAACTGAACTAATGATTAATAAATTAAATTAGTAAAAAAAAAAATGGATTCCTTATTCAATTTATTGTTAATGTATTGTTATTCCTTGCAGTAGAAATAGGTAATGTTTATCATTCCCAACAGATGCAAAGTGTACAAAGGAATGAATTTATGGTACTTACGGTATAAAAACTACATTTGGATAATGACCTGAGGAGACGTTCATGAGTTTTGTGCACAGACCGGATTCGAGAATTCCTGCCAAGCTTCATCTGAACAGAGGTAGTTAATAATTGTTACCAAAACAACCGAGCACTAAAAGTGATGCCCAAACTTTCTCTTGCGAATGTTTTTTATCAGGCATGATATAGAATCAGGAATGCAGTACAGCGCAATAGACACTTCACAGCTGCACTTTAAAATTCCACTTTAATTTGATTTTTTGGATGAAAATGCATTAATAGTCTTTGAGTGAATAAAATATCTGGAAGCCGTCGTGCAATTTAAGAGGGGCTGGAAACGAAAAAGAACACTACGCATGGCACAAATCCTGACCTCTTTTGGCTTAGCCTTCTAGTGTGTGTGTGTGTGTGTGTGTGTGTGTGTGTGTGTGTGTGTGTGTGTGTGTGTGTGTGTGTGTGTGTGTGAGCACGCATGTGTGTGTTCACTTTTTGCATTTTGACCTTCTCCTTTTTAATTAGACGCATTGCCTCACTACATAAACAAGCTGTACAGAATGTGGCCGCTTCTGAAAACTGAATTAGGCATATGTAACAATTACATCGATTCAACGTCTCTGTTTGTTTCTCCACCCGCTTCCATACACACACATACACACACAGAGTGACCTGCGTTTGCTCCAGGGCCTTAGGGCTTAAATAACTGTCTGGTGCCAGGCTGCTGCACCCAGGGGCTTGTGGGAGATGAGGCAGGGGTCGTTGAAAGGCTGGTGTGTGTGTTTGTGTTTGTGTATGTGTGCATGTGTATGTGTGTGTTCTGTCCACCGGTCTTCCTCTCCCTTTACCTGATTCTGGTCATGAGACTCTATTATAGAGTCAGCAGACTATGAGAGCAAATAGATAGAGCTTGACCTTTGCATCTCTTCCTACTTGGGAGTGCAGCAATCCCAGAATTCCTATCCTGCTGTTTCAAAGACAACAAAACAGTCCATTTTTTTGAACAGGCCCGAGACGAAGTACGTTTTGGTAATCACATGAGTGTCACTTTTCATTTTAGACCTATAATGGGAGAACATGGAGGGGTGTGTGTGTGTGTGTGTGTGTGTGTGTGTGTGTGTGTGTGTGTGTGTGTGTGTGTGTGTGTGTGTGTGTGTGTGTGTGTGTGTGTGTGTGTGTTGCTCCAGGAAAGTAGTCTCTCTCTGGGCATGTGGGGATTGGCTCCATGGGTGGCATAGCTTGGGTGGAGGGTTTTAGGGTTGGTCTGGTTGTCATTTTGTTACATGGCCAGCCTGTCTGCCATTTTCCCAGAGATCCCGGGTGAGAGAAGGGTCAAGGGGGTTGTGTCCAGGATGTTTTGAGCACTGTGTGTGTGTGAGTGTGTGTGGCAATACCGTCCACCGAAACATCTAAAAACAAACAATTTTCTCTCATCAGTTCGTGTGTGCTTTGAGCTTCGAGAGAAAGAGAGAGAGAGAGAGAGAGAGATAGAGAGAGAGAGACATCAAAGCATGCATAGAGACTTACTCTCATTCTGTCTGTCTCTCACACACATTGACAGCTACTTTTTTCTTTACCCAGACCACCTGAAACAGGAAGTGACAAACACCGTCCATGCTATAATTCATTAACAAACAGGTCAATCAAGTAAAAACGAAGCTCAACACTTAGCTGTAATTACAGTCATCTCACGACTCTTAATAAAAGATCTGCACCGAACAGACCGGCGGCAATTTCTGACACGTTTGGGGACCGGCCAGGTCAAAGATCGGCGCCGCTTTAAGATTTTCACACTCCCCTTCCACCGCACGATTGGCCCTCATAATGTGCAGTGTTTGCCACAGGCTCCGCTAACTGAGTAAACAGGAAAAGACCAAACACGTTCAGCGCAATCAGGCAGACAGCGAGCTGATCAGGTGACCCAGGAGAGGAGCAGCAGACGGAGTCCAGTGCTAGGAGTCACTGCCAGGTCATCATAAATCGCCCAAAGGCAAAACAGATGGAGGGCAGAATCGGCAGCACATCTCTCTTAGCTCTCCTTCAGAGAAAGGATTACGTTGTGTTTAGCCTCAGCATAAGTCCCTGTTTCCTTTATACAAAAATGAGCTTCTGGATGTTACCTTTTGTGGTACACATTAAAACATATTAAAATTCTGGAGGAAATTTTGTGCATTCGTACGTCCAGAAAGAAAATTATATTTTTCACTTAAGAACGGTTTCTCATTCGGATGGAGGTAAAGATTTAAGGAATTTGTTTAAGGGAGCTTTAAAAAAAAAGGGCACATGCAAAATGAGTCAAAAACCAATAAGCTTTTATTGTCATTTCAACTATTCAACTAGTGAAATGAAACTAGGGCTTTGGTGTTACAAAGAACAACACAGAGCTATAACAGGCTCGAATACTTCAGAACCTTTTCCCAGATGGCCGGAGGCTGAAGAGCGTGTGTGGGGGTGTTGACTTTGCAGATGCAGCGTGTGGTTTAAATGTCTGTGATTAAAGGAAGAGGTTTAGATGATCTTCTCAGGTGTCCTCACAATCCACTGCAGGGTTTGGCGGTCTGAGACAATTCCCAAACCAGATATTGATGCAGCCCTCTAGATAATGCATCAGGATGGGTGGAGATGTGCTTTCCTCAGGAAATAGAGCTGGTTTTGTGTGGCCAGGTAAGGTTCTCCACCAGGTGGACACCAAGGAACTTGCTCTTGACGATCTCTATGGAGGATCCGTCAACGTCCGGAGGAGTCAGAGGCAATTTGGCTCTACACCAGGCTGTTAGTTGCTCATCTCTGTATGCTGACTCGTCGCTCTTGCCAAAGAATTCCATTTTTAAATCACTCCGTCTACCAAAATGTGACGACAGAGTTAACAGAAAAAACTAGAACTAGAAAAACTTTTCTATTCAGCTTTAAAAAATCGGAAAAACATTTCGAAAATAAAATCACATACAACTTTGTGAACAATTTTATGAGATTTATTTTTCATGAATTTGGATTAAATGAGCATTTATTCTTTAGCAATTTGCAAAAGATTTTAGCGAAACTTTATTACAATTGAATTACAATCTGCATTACAATACCCACCACCTCCTAGTTTGGTTTGAAGGTGGAGTTTAGAAAAAAGCTGGAAGTTCTTTGATATTGCACAAAATGATAGATCTATATAGCTGATCGCTGACATTTGGAGCAAATCTATAAATTTGGGCATTAATACAATAACCCTGTAGCTCCAGTGCAGCACTAAAGAAGCAGACTTTAGACACCAAACATATTTTAGCAGACTGAAAGTGCTAAATGGTGTAAATGTGGTATTTTATCAACGAGAATCAGACTGCAATGCAGCCGATGAGTTTTGTTCGTCCACATGGTGTTTATTCACTACACTTTGAACCTGAGTACTCGAGTAGGCTCGAAACGGCAGGCTGTAACCCTCTCGGTCTAATTGAATCAGCATCCTGTGCGGTGTTTTCCCAGCGTGGAACAGCGCTCCTGTCGTCTGTCTGTCTGCTCTGGCTTTTACTCTTACACTTTCAATATTTGAGGGATTTTTTTTTTGTTTGCTTGTTTTTTCCCCCTCAACTTATCTCACCATCTGGAATTCAGCTCCGTGAGTCTGATAAACATGGGGCACCAGGACGTCTCTCTCTCTCTCTCTCTCTCTCTCTCTCTCTCTCTAGACATAATTGTGATTTAACACAAGCATGACAGTACAGGACTTCCAGCAGAAAAAAAAAAAAACTTAACCAAACAAACAAGGAAGATAAGTCTAAAATATGTAAAGTATCTTATCTTAATGTGTAAAATGGTAAGAATGTTGTTTCGTGTTGCAACAGGAACACGTCTCGTACCTGAGACACGTCTCTGTCCTCCGCTACACCGTGATGCCCCTATGACCCTTTCTTACTGAGGTCAGTGTAATAGTCGTAGTCATAATAAGACAAAGTACATTATGTTTTTGAGACTCTGAGAGTATTATGATGTTTTCTTCCAACTTCAATTTTTTTATAATAATCAAATGGTCAGAAAAAAAAAAATGTAAAAAAACAACAACCAACAAACGTATATTTCTCACATGTGAATATGAGAAAAAAAATGTGCTTTTACAGATCATAAAAAAAAAGAAGGTGCTTTTACAGATCATACCCGTGCTCTGATCTCATCAGTGTACTCATGTGATTAATATCCAATAGTCAGAAATGTTAAAATTAACGTTAACCACTGAATCTTGCATGAAAACATCGACTGAAAATAAAAAGTGTAAAATTTGATACATCAATGAGGTGCTAATATTTTGGTAATATTTTGCTAGGTTTTGTATTTACTGAGGTAGATTGTTCTGTGAGAGCGAGCTCTGTATATCGAGTTTAAAAGGGGAGGATAAAAGAAAAAAACAAAAGCTAAATCATTAACTAAAATTATGGAATCGTTTTTCGGTCATTTTTCTACATTTTTGTTTCTGAATGATTCAATTGTTAATTGTGATTTTTTTTATGTATTTGATTGGTGTTTAGGTGTTTGCTTTGTTTCTAAAAGTTTAACTTGTTTATGTCCTGATTTAAAACACAGGCATTCAATTTAAAAGATTTGTATTTTCACACAGTGCCTCACTGAAGAGAAGGGGGAAAGATTGAGAGTATGAGATACGGCTGATTTTAGGGGTTTAAAAAGGAGAAAGAGACAAAAAGGGAGAGTGAGTGATCATGAAAGAGAGAAGGAGATAGAGAAATAGAGAGGCCTTGGCTTTAAGAGCTAACAGATGAAGGAAAAGAAAGAGAGAGGCAGAGATAAAGGCCAGTCAGCCATGTGGGCGATTCCAGCCTCGCTCAGGTGTGTCCGACTTGCAGCTCCGAGAGACAGACAGGCGGGCAGACTGGCGTCGACGGCCACACGCGTGTGCTGCCACGCCACACGCCAAGAACCCGCATACCAGCGCGCCCACACGTGGGCACAAAGAGTGCTCAGTCCTGCATCACGCATCGCCGGCAGCAGCAATGCCAAAAATTCCAACACAAAGGTAAAGGCTGCTGTGTGAGCTGGAGGGGGTGAAAGGTGATGCACTAATCACTGCACAGTTCACACAACTGCCAAACGTACACACATTCCAGACACGTGACCTTGAGCTGCTTTACATCAGATAATAAATACATGTGTATAGAAAGTCATAGTGACACTTTTCAATAAAAAGGATTCAAAGGATTTGTTCCACACGTCTGCTTTCTCGTAACTGAAGCCGAACGAGGGACGTCACGTTGTTGCTAGTCTGTGGCGTCTGCGGCGTCTGCATGTTAACCGTCAGTTAAAACTTTTAAAAGTGTGTCCTGATAAAATAGTTCAAGATGGATAAAAACATACAAATCTGATGATTGTGTATAAAATGTGACCGAAAAGAAAACAAATCAACTAAAACCTCTACAAGAGGAATGAGCAGGATTTGAGTTTTATATAATAGAATCGTATCATTTTAGGATATTAATTTAGACATTTAATGAATGCATTCATTAAAATCGTGGCTGAAGTTTTTATCAGGATGTCAGATTTATAATATAAACACATTATATACTTTACATATACACAGTACCACAATCTGCTAGACAAATTCAGACTTTATTTTTTATCTTAATTTTTATGAAATGTAATAGTTTCTGTGCAGAATTCAGGAATTAGTGGGTTTTTTTGTTTGTTTGTTTGTTTGTTTGTTTTTTGTATTTGACAGTTTATTTGGTGCATTTGGTGGCTTTCAAAAGCTACAGCTTTCTTCTAGTGTACTCTTGATTGTAGAGGAAAAAAGTTTATGGAAAAAAAATATAGAATGAGGCATAAATAAATGGATCACGGGTATAAAAATGTGTCCATGATGGTGGAGAATAATATAAAATTAGCTTTTTATGCTAGAGCATTATTCCTTGTCTATCTATCTATCTATCTATCTATCTATCTATCTATCTATCTATCTATCTATCTATCTATCTATCTATCTATCTATCTATCTATCTATCTATCTATATATCTATCTATATATCTATCTATAACCCTTATTCTGATGACAGGGATTTCTCTTTAAAAATGAAAAAAAGGTGTTTATTTCACTAAAACTTTATTTCTAATCACCAAAGTAAATTCAAAACAGTTTTTACAAAATCGTTTTTTAACTCAAACACATACTTTGTTTTTAAATGTTTTATAACTTTTCTCTGCACATTTTTGTGGCTACAGAGCTTTCTGAAAGAGAGAGAGAGTAAGAGAGAGAGAAAGAGAGAGAAGGCTGGTGAGGGAAATATATGCTGTACACAATTACACATGACTACTACAAACAGATAAGACTTTGAACTTAAAAATCATGAGCAAATTTAATCTATGTTCATCATCATCGTCGTCGTCGTTGTCGTCGTCGTCATCATCATCATCATCATCACTTTTCTGGTGGCTCTGTATTGTTTTGTTTTTTGTTTTTTCCTGACATTTTCTTAAGTTGCAGGGGTTTTTTTTAAATTATTAAATACAAAATAGAAATTAGAGCAAAGATCAGGATGTGCCTCATAGAGAATAATCAAATATCAAGAAGTAGCCATTTTTTTATTTTTAAGTTTATATAAACATGTTTTATGTAAATCCATGTTCTAAATTCATAAACTTTAATCTGATCTTTCTTCTTTCTGATCTGTCTCTTTAAGGATTTGCTATACACATTGTCTACTAAAATCTAAACCATGCAACCGAGTACAGAACGTTTCCTGAGAAATAAGAATATAAAGTTCTTCAGAAGTTCTTGCAGTGATCTCACTTCACATGAGATTTGTTGCACTTGGGCTTTATATAATCATATTTAGCACCAAAAAAAAAGGATTTCTCTTTATCTTCATCTAGATAAAAAGCAAATGTGTGTTTGTAAGAGAGGCAACGCAGCAATACCACACTTATTTTAGCTTTGTGTTACACGTTTTACTGCGTTTGTTCAGATATCCATGCTTCATCTACAGATTGTGTGTTATCGTATAAATAAACACATGAACAGCGACGCACCCCTACACAAGTAAGACTGAAATAGAAATACTAACAACAACAACAGTAACAACAACAATCATACAATGTGTTTGTTGAGTTCTTTACTATGACAACCATGAACAGTAAAAAAGAGTAAATGTGTCAAATATGTTGCAAGAAACTTAAGTGTCAGCAAATAAAAGCAGCTAATTCAAATTGGATCGTTTATTTCCTAAACTGCTAAAAGAATTTGATCTTTCTTTAAATTAAACAGAATCAAAAAAATTTCATCAGTTATTTCTCATCAACTATGATTCAGTGCTTGAATAACACAAATCTCCACATCACAGTACCATCACAGTTAAAAGGGAATGTTTCTAAAGTGAATCATTCAGATTTTTTTTTTAACAATATAGAAATCTGCTAGAGCAATTTTAGTTTATTTTCTTAGACTTTAGGGACAGTTTGATTAAACATACACAAAGCTATCAGTTTCTGTTTGACTCATATAATCTTTTTTATAGTAAGACATCTAATTGAGTAATGTAGTTTTTGTAAGAGATGTAGTTTAATGCTCAATTACAACATAAGATGTCATTTTATTTTATTTCATTTTATTTATTTTGTAATGTATAATTTAGAAAAATCTGCCAAGTGATACAGCAGAAAGCTTTTCAGAAAAAACTAATAAGAGTGAATAATGTAGCAGTCAATTAGTTTTTGTGAAGTACTGATTTATAATGAAAATTACAAATTGGTGCTGAAAGGCTTTGTATACTGTAACATACCGATTTTTTTTATTACAACTGTAATGTAAAATTAAGACCTTACTTTTTCATATGGATTCTAAACATAAAAATGAACTGAATGCATAAACTTTATAAATATCATACATTCCACAAAGATGGTGGATAAACGTATAAGGTATTAAAAAAATGTATAAAGTTATAGTTATATACAGACTCTGGGTTGAACAAAAAAAATCATGTAGTTTTATACACACACACACACACACACACACACACACACACACACACACACACACACACACACACACACACACACACACACACACACACACACACACATTTAGAGACATAATTAAATGTCGTGAATTTTTGTTTCGTCCAAATCTGTAAAGTTGCCTAAAATTACTCCGTTATATGTAAATTAATAATTGAAGTGTTTAGAGAACAGTTGAAAAGTGACAATGCATCCTCAAGATTTTCTCATACATTTTTTTCAAGGATTTGTCGCCATCTGGTGGACAACAGCGCTACAAAGTAATTGTGACTTTTCCACCATCTTGTGGACAAATAATGCAACTACGCCGATTTTCTGTCTAAGAATTCTAATTGCTTAATTTCCCTAATATGGCAATTGTAGCCAGTAAAGGCTGTAAGAAGGCTTGTTCGGTGTTTGATCTGAAGTTACTAGTGGAGGATAATGTTGCTAACAAGACTAGCACACTTGTAGCTACCAGTGTAGCATACCCAAATTAAAACAAATAAAATGTCACCTTTTAAAAAGCTGCTTAACAATAAAAATATCAAATATGAATTCTATTATAATCTAAACTATTTCTGATATATAATTTAGCTTTTATTCATGGAATCACTTACATTTAAGACAATTGGAGATCATCTGTCAAAAAAATTAATAAATAAAAATAAATTTTTTTTTAGTTAATAACATTTGAAGACATTTTCAGTGTGATATTTTTACAAGACATTTTGCAATTCCCCATGATAATTACAGCATGTAAAACTGTCACGGCAATAAAACCGAAAAAAAAAAAGACAAGGAACCACACACGTATCTACCTCATCATATCTCTATCTTCACACTGAGAGACACATCTGTTATTAGTTATTAGGCCTCAGTCAGAGCAGCCTGAGGGTCGCTGCAAAGCCTCCGAATCAAAACCAGCTCAACTCCTGAACTTCCGACACGATCCGGGTCAACACGCTCGCCCCTGGCCCATGGGGGGACATGCCGCAGCCGTTTAATCACAGCTAAAGAGGCCAAGCACACCAACAAGATCTCGTTCACACACACACACACACACACACACACACACACACACACACACACACACACACACACACACACACACACACACACACATATACATATATACATCCAGCCAAGTGCTGAGAGAATGACTGTTACTATTTAAACATTCCCACACTTCCTGAAATAGTACAGATGTATGCCAACATACACCACCTAATTCTAGTGACACTAAACACACTGTGAACTCTAGGGGCTGGGACATAAACAGAGCAAATGGAAAATGAGTCATATTATTCTGCAGAAGTGCCTGGTCCGTTACCATGGCACTCAAACAAAAATACAGTATTAAGTAATTGATAATAAATATCTAGTGTTTAGCTCAAATAAAATAAATATTCCCCCTTCCTGGGCAAGAAAATAATAAAATATAGATTTCAAGCTGACTGACAGGAATTAAAAATTCTCTGAGTTAAAAGAGCTTGAATAATTTTGTTAGGAAAAATGAGCATAAATATCAAGAGCCAGATGCAGAAGATTTGCAGGTAGAAATGCATCTGAAGAATCGACACATGGAGGTGAAACCTTTTGAAAGCAACAAGCTAATGCTCTCTTGTCTAAGTAGCCATGATGTCATAAGCAAAAATATTTTGCTGCCTCAAATGTAGTGTAAAAAAATTAGTCCATTTCAGTTCCAGATTGTAATGTGGAAGAGTTTAAGGTGGGGCTTAATGTAAAACACATAATACCATGATGTTGCTGTAGATATTTACTGACTTTAGCCAATATTTTGCAATTTGCTGGACTCCTTATATCCTTTTCATCATTCAAAAGTCTTTTTTGTTTGTTTGTTTGTTTAAATGCCCTATAATTTTACTGTAGATAACACACACACACACACACACACACACACACACACACACACACACACACACACACACACACACACACACACACACACACACACACACACCTTGTTGCTGTACAGATAAAGGCTAAAGCCTGGTATGACACAGCCCACTCTTTATGACTACTTTATAAGCAGTAGGAGGAAATAAATAAGAGGATTTGTAAGAATTTAGCTCTGCTCGAATATAATCTTTATTCTAGATACTAATAAACAACCTGCACCATTTAATC
>NC_062519.1:15939874-15967374 GCF_022655615.1 Tachysurus fulvidraco
TCTTCAATAAGCTTTTTATGTAGCTAAACAATTCCTCAAACCACATGTAAGAGAATTTTTTTCCTTTACTGAACTCATTGAGTTTGTTAGGCAGGTTAAGGGATGCTGAAGCTAGCTGCGTTCACCACGATGATTTGGATCATTTGAAATTAGCTGGAACATCTGGGATCAGGTGGCCGTGTTCGGTGATCGTTGCACTCTCACACGCTCACAACGGCATGTTTAGTTGGACTCGTTTGTTTTTTTTTTTTGCAGCATTGCAAAGGCCACCGTTGTCATAGCAATTATCATCCAGTGCAGTGTCTCGGCGTTTACACTTCACACTGATGTGTAGGAGATAATAGACTCAGCACAAGCCTTCTTTTACATCTACAGTCTGTTTGAATGGCGCCCTGGTTATGAGATGAGATCGCTGCGATCAAGCTCAGGTGTGTCAGCTTAACCGTTGGAGTCTGAGAGAGGCGAATCCTGTCTGCTTCGAAGCTCAGGATCGACTGTAGGGAGTGAACCAAACCTGTCACGTGTTTTACGTTGCGGACGCGTTGTGCGAAATTCAGAAACGCAATGTCTGTCTTTTCACATTTTTCTTTCTTTACAATTTCTCTGCACACTTGGTAAAGGTTTCCTCACAGTTCTGACTAATGAATGATTCATATTTTTTTGTTTATCGTATGTGCGGTGTGCCGCTAAACCGGTTCACAAAAGAATCGCTTTATAGCTTTGATTTCCGGCTTAGACACCAAGCTGATCGTAAGACACCGTCGAACCATCACCGAGCGTCTGTAACTTCTAGACCACAACGACTCCTTGTTGCGATTATAGAATTCAAATATTTAATATAAAATAATTTGTACATCTAAAGCACCTGAAAAGATTGGTCATGTTCTGTCATTTTTATCCATGCAAAAGACCCCTTGTTTGTTTTCTGTGTTTGTCGGTCCATCTCTCTCACACACACTTTTTTTTACTAGAAGGTGGAGGAGAGGCTGGAGTGTAGGATGGATCGTGTACCAAAGCTCCAGAAAGTGATTTATTCATAACAGAGCGGATCAGTAACCTGCTCCGAATAAACACAGTTTTTTGAGGCTTACGTATTATGTAACTGTGTCGGCTGTGTGAGGCGGCGTACGTTCGGTTCAGGTTGAGGTTTGTTCTTGATCATGTTGGTGTCCACTGAATGCGTGCACTTTTACCTGGATGGTTTTTAAACACTGATTAAAGTTATACATATAAAGTAGGAATCTATTAAAATGACAGAAATCGATATTTCCTACACCTTTTTTTTAACTGTCGTGCGAAATCTGAGAATTTTACAGTACTCGTGAGTTAGAACCTTTCTTTTCTTTTTTTTTCCGTCCCCAAAGCAGCGGTTCAGAAGTCACTCTTCGGTGCGCTGTCAGTGATGTTTCTTCTAAACTATCACAAAGTTTGAAATGTGATCGTATAGGAAGTCTTTACATGCTGTAGCCTTACGATTTCCTTTCATTAGAGCAAAAAGGCTCAAACCTGTTCCAACATGACCATGTCCCTATGCATGAATCTGTTACAACATGGCTGTTTATACACACACACACACACACACACACACACACACACACACACACACACACACACACGGTTCAGTTGTGTACAGTAAATTGTCAGTGACGCTTGAGTGCACTCGAGAGGGATTTTTCACTGCAGATCTATTTTGGTGAACAAAGACAGACACAGAAACTAATCTCTAGTTCAGTCTGAGCGCGCGCGCGTGTGTGTGTGTGAGGCCCTCCGTGTTTTACTGATTCACGTGATTCCAAGTTTTAATCTTTCATAAACACCATGTCAAACCCGCTGTCACTCTGAGAGTCCCGAGCTCAGCTCATATCAGTGGTGATGGAGGGGGGAATCAGCGCGGATTCTCCACTCGGTGTGTTTAACCGGAAAGCTGACTGTGTGTGTGTGTGTGTGTGTGTGTGTGTGTGTGTGTGTGTGTGTGTGTGTGTGTGTGTGTGTGCGCGCGCGCGCGCGCCATTCTAGCGGTGAAGCATGTCGGAAAGGGCCGAGGAGGGCGAGCCGCGGGCGGAGCAGCGCGCCAGAGCGCCGCCCAGATACCAGCAGCAGCGGACTGAAGGCGCGTCAGCAATGGCGGCCATCGGCGAGCGCGCGGCGTCTCTCCCGAGTCCGGAAGTCGTGCTGGGCCAAGCGTGGAACTGCTGGCTGGACGCCGTGAAGCTGCACGCGACCGACGGTGAGTGCTCGAGCTGTAACCTATAGCAACGCGTTTAAAAAAAGAAAAGGAAAGCAACCGCCGGTACAGAAGCGACAGCAGTGCAAATGTTTACCTCATTATTAAACGACCATACACACAGTTTATAACACAGTTTATAACACTCTGTTTATCTGTTTATAACACACAGATTATAACACAGTTTACCAGATTATAACTATGTTTATAACACTCTGTTTATATATAATGCACACTTTCATTATTTGTTTATATGTAACAGTATGTTTATATATAACACACTTTACCTGTTTTATATGTAACAGTATGTTTATATATAACACACTTTACCTGTTTTATATGTAACAGTATGTTTATATATAACACACTTTACCTGTTTTATATGTAACAGTATGTTTATATATAACACACTTTACCTGTTTTATATGTAACAGTATGTTTATATATAACACACTTTACCTGTTTTATATGTAACAGTATGTTTATATATAACACACACACTTTACCTGTTTTATATGTAACAGTATGTTTATATATAACACACACACTTTACCTGTTTTATATGTAACAGTATGTTTATATATAACACACACACTTTACCTGTTTTATATGTAACCGTATGTTTATATATAACACACACTTTACCTGTTTTATATGTAACCGTATGTTTATATATAACACACTTTACCTGTTTGTTTTTTTGTAACAGTATGTTTATATATAACACACACTTTACCTGTTTTATATGTAACAGTATTTTTATATGTAACAGTATGTTTATATATAACACACACACTTTACCTGTTTTATATGTAACCGTATGTTTATATATAACACACACTTTACCTGTTTTATATGTAACAGTATGTTTATATATAACACACTTTACCTGTCCATATATAATTTTTTTGTAACAGTTTATAAAATGTCACAGCTACAGGTTTTTTTACAACTGTCTTAACAGTTTTAATACACAGTTTATTTACTTATTTACCTAAGTGACTAGTTCTTTATCAGACTTTTTAGCTGTTTACCTAAACGGCTGACTGCTTAATTGTTTACCTATTAATCATACAATTTTACCTGACTTTACCTGTTCATCAAACTCTATCTGTTTGTCTTTATCTAGCTAACTGATTAATCACTTACATTATCTGGCTTTGTATCTGACTGAGGAAAATGTTTAGCGCTTTATGATTCTGTCATATTTACACCTTTATCTGTTTGTCCTACAGTATCTGATGATTACAGAATAAAACTGTAACCTGTTTATCTGATTGTTCATTTGTTTTATTTAAGTCTTCCAGTTTTATTTTATTTAACATTTGTCTTTCTGTCTTATCTCCCTAGGCATAGAAACAGAAGAAAGTTTTAAAGAGGGCGGAAGGAACAGAGAAGCCATGCGACTGTGCAGAGACGGTGGGTGCGCTTTTTTGGTCTTGATCTCTCTATCTCTTTCTCTGTCTCTCACTCTTTCTCTCTCACTCTTTCTCTCTCTCTCTTTCTCTCTCTCTCTCTCTCTCTTTCTCACCTGTTCTTAAATTGTACTTGTGCTGCTATTAATAAAAAGACACAATGACAACACAAACTAAACAGAAACAAACTATACCATTTTATTATTATTATTTAGATTTATTTTTTTCCTAGTAAAATCCTTATGGTGTTATTTTGTCTCACCCCTTTGCCAAAGTTGTAAAAGTTTACCAGCATAACAAGTTTCAGGTTTAAAGTTTAAAGGGTAAAAAAAGCAATGTGGTTTATCTGTAGCGATCTGTTCATGATTTCATTAGAAGTGCGACATGGTTCCAGATTTTTGGAAAAGCTTGTTGCTTAATCATATTATTGCAAATACACATGTGTATTGTCTTTATATGAAAAAGAAATATGACACAGCAGCTGATCTTAGCATACTGTTAGAGTATATAGACATTTTCTTTGGCTCCATGTTAATACAAGATCAACAGATCTTTATTTACACGGAATCATGCTGAGTCATAGTCATATTCCTGTCCCATCATCATCCGCCAGCTTTTCACCTCTTCGTTGTAATGACCAATTATTAAATAATAAATTCAGTTTCCGCGTCATTAGTTCTGACAAAAGTACAGCGCAGATGTCAAGTTTACTCCGCAGTTGACTTTGTGTGAGAGAGGATTTTAAGAAGGACTGAAGTAAGTATTTAAAAAAAAAAAAAAAAAAAAAGAGTTGGACATATAGAGCAAGATACACCGGGTCTTGCATAAATCTCCCCAAAACGTTTTCTGCATTGTGTAGCATCATTATCTGTGTGTGAAATTGCTGTAAGTGGAGTTATAGCTTACGATTCTACACAAACTATTGTCATATTGATGAAAGGGAAAGAATCCACCAATTTTGTGTTAGCTATGTGGATTAGTTCAAAAATTGTTAAAAAAAAAAAAAAAGTTAGGTCACCCGTGCTGCTTGTAGTGTCTTCTTTGTGTGAACACGTCCTCTTTCACCTCATATTATTCAGCAGCACAAGATCACAATCACACCAAAAACCTCTGCTTCTTTTTTACAAGCTTTATTTCCTTCATAATGACCCAATTAACGAGATGCTATGTGAAACAGGATAAGATAAGGTCACTTACTGGATGGTAATTATTATGGTCAATATTATAAGAGTTCTGTTCTAAAGCTCATTCAGTGCCTCTGGTTGCTGACATTGTAGCTCTATGTTAGCATGTAAATTGAAATGAACAAGTGACTGTTTTCATCGCTTTGCAGTGTGAGTGTAGCGTTTGAATGATGCGGTTAAAGCCCAGGCTGAGAATTGCTCAATACACTCCATGTGATCAGACTGTGCTTGAGCAATTTAGTTAAATATATCAGGATTCACGTTTGTGTAACGGACGGCGACGTATCCCAGAACACAACTAGTTATAGCATTTGTTGACTTATTATCATTAACTCTTTTAAATGAAACTTTTGTTTACCAGGAAAATAAGATGCTGTGCTCTTTTAAATGTTGTGTAAATCCCTGTTCCATGTCCTAGAGGGGCCAATACTTACGCCACCCTCTACAGATTATTACAGCTAGTCAGTTCAGACGTCATTGAAGACGTCTTCTCCGACCGCGTCGTCTGAGCTTCTCTTTCTTTGTTCCTGAAGTAGTTACACGCTGTACTCGCGAGGCTCGTTTATCTAACAGCACATTTGCACTGGGACACAATGGCGCCGAGACGAGAGAAGAGAACGTGCAGAACAGGAACGTGTCAGTCGACCATAGAGGAAACAAACAGCTTCAGGTTGTTATCGATTGGGATCGGACTCGCCGGCGTGGGTTAATTAAGTGAAAAGCTGCTGTAGTGTCAGAGAAGAGGCGACTAAACAGAACCTTTCCTCGGTGAAGGTGTGACGCTGTGAAGCGTACACTTTTTTTTTTTGGTCATTTCTGAATTTACACAATAATCCAGAGTTTCAGGTGAAACGTGCATCGTAAAGGTACAGTATATGAGCAGCACCTGATTAGAATCAGCTCTGTTTGTTTTTAGAGAAGTCTGAGTTGCCTAGTGTTTACTTTTCACTTTCACATTTGCCAGAATTCTGAATGTGTGTTTGGGAAACCACACCCACTGCCTGCTCAAATCTGCGCTGATATTTTAATGGTTCAGTCCTCAGGTGAGGGTGAGTGAGAGAGAGAGAGAGAGGGAGGGTGGTTTTACCTTGCTACCATGTTAAATCAGCTGCATATGTTTACTGCTAAAAGATGGCCTTGCACAAGCTCCGCCCCCTCACACAAGGCCCGCCTTCTCACAAGTGCTGCCTGCATCTGGCATTTGATAGGTTTACCGGAGTACTATATCTAATAATATAAATACAGTGTGTGTGTGTGTGAGATCTGCACATGATTGATGAGTTATTCAGGTAGTGAATCTGCTTTACAGCTCCAGGGTTCAGGCTCTGAGCTCAGTTTACCTTCTGTGGAGTTTACTGTTGTCTCTGTGCCTACACACGTTTCCTCTGAGTAGGAAAGATGCGCCATCCGTCCGTGTCCTAAAACAAAGAACCGTCCACTTAGTGATCGCGTATCGTTATGGTCCGGCCTAAAGAAGGAACTCAACCGTGTTCGGTGTCTACAACTCAACATCTTGTATTGTGTAGGGAGTAAAAATGTAAGTTTGTCTCATGCAAATAATGTAAGTCTATTAATTATTTCTTAATTTTTTTATCATATTTGGTTTCATGACCTATTTATCGAACACGACAGCACACACGGCCGCAGCATTACCGAGGTAGATTTGTTCTTTTCTTTTTTTTCTTCTCCTCTCTGCTCAGCATGCTGATTTTCCTACTTTAGTTTTTTTTTGCTATGCTGAAAATCTGTTTGCCTTTGTTAAGATATTTTTCCCCCTATGTTATACGTATACGAGGAAGTCTTGTGCACGGATAAGAACTATTTTGTAAGACGTGCTGTCGAGCGCAGATGCACACAACACGACTCTGTGGAGTCATGCTCGGAACGTGACTAAATGCTGGGCCGCATGGTGAGGTGTGCTGTGACTGACAGACACGCACACACACACACACACACACACATACACTTGCACTTTGGGTGTTGACTCGCTCTGCACACACGGCTTCTAAAGACAGTTTGTCGTGGTGCATTTATCACTCGCAGTGAAGAGGCTGGAGAATTATCTGCCCTCTCTCTCTCTCTCTCTCTCTCTCTCTCTCTCTCTCTCTCTCTCTCTCTCCACATCTCTCTCCCTCTCCACATCTCTCTCCTTATCTCTTCTCCCTTACACTGAATAAGGAGTTTGGATTTCCAGCCTGCTGATCTGTTTTCTAAATCGATGTCCAGTGGATTTGCTGCTACTTTTAATTTTATTGTTTATATATATATTACTTTTATTAAGAGCCATCTGGACCTTCTCAGCCAGTCTGTCTCTAATGTGTGTAATTAGACTAAAATTGCCCAAGTGCCCTTGACATTTGTTCAAGATGCCATCTTTCTCACAGCCAAAACCAATCCAGCTGCAGACTTGCTCATGCTGCATGATTTTTATCCCTAGAAGTTGCACAAATTTCCCAACCCTGATCAGTCACCTGTATCAATTCCGTTAGAGCAGCATCGGATCAATGAGATCTGCTGTTTAATATTAATTATAATAATAATAATAATTATTATTATTATAAGGATCTGGTTAGGTCCTCACTCCGTGGTTAAAACCTCCAGCCGCTGGCTCTTCACTTGTCCTGCTAGTGTTTATTAAGGCGTAAAGGGGCTGGTAGAGCACTTGATTTAGTGTAAGTGCCACTTGAAGTGTGTTAAGCATAACAGAGGGTTTTGAATCATCCCCGGCAGCGAGCGGCTCCTACACGGAGCACGGTGCAGTGAATAGCGTCATTAAAGCACCGCTAGCTGTTAAGAAACCCTTCGAGGGCAGCTGGACTGTAGCGCTTTCTTCACACTCGCGTTAATTAAGACTTGTGAATCATTATTGTGGAACCACGTGCGAGTGTGCGGTGTAGATCAGGGAGTCAGGATTTTAAACAGTGATAATGGCAATTTTAATAATATTAAATAAATAATTAAATAAAATATTACAACGTGTTAAAATGCAGCAAAAAGTTTTGAAACGTAATTGGAAGAAGCAGACAATAGAGGAAACTATTAAAAATGTAATGAAAACTCAGTTAAATAAAATAACGTGTGTGAGTGAGTGTGTGTGTGTGTGAGGTGAGTGTGTGTGTGAGGTGTGTGTGAGGTGAGTGTGTGTGTGAGGTGAGTGTGTGTGTGAGGTGAGTGTGTGTGTGAGGTGAGTGTGTGTGTGAGGTGAGTGTGTGTGTGAGGTGAGTGTGTGTGTGAGGTGAGTGTGTGTGTGTGTGAGGTGAGTGTGTGTGTTGATGTGAATGTTGTGTGTGTGTGAGTGAGTGGTGTGTTTGTGAGTGAGTGTGTGTGTGTGAGTGAGTGTGTGTGTGTGAGTGTGAGGTGCGTGTGTGTTTGGTTGCGTGTGGTCGTGTGTGGTGAGTGAGGGTGCGTGGTGTGTGGTGGGTGAGTGCGTGAGTGTGTGTGTGAGGTGAGTGCGTGAGTGTGTGTGTGAGGTGAGTGCGTGAGTGTGTGTGTGAGGTGAGTGCGTGAGTGTGTGTGTGAGGTGAGTGAGTGTGTGTGTGAGGTGAGTGAGTGTGTGTGTGAGGTGAGTGTGTGAGGTGAGTGTGTGTGTGAGTGTGTGTGTTTGTGAGAGTGTGTGTGTGAGCACGTGTGTGCGTGAGCACGTGTGTGTGTGAGCGTGTGTGTGTGAGCGTGTGTGTGTGAGAGTGTGTGTGTGAGAGTGTGTGTGTGAGCGTGTGTGTGTGAGAGTGTGTGTGTGAGAGTGTGTGTGTGAGCGTGTGTGTGTGAGCGTGTGTGTGTGAGCGTGTGTGTGTGTGTGTGTGTACGTGTGTGTGAGCACGTGTGTGTGAGCGCGTGTGTGTGTGAGCGCGTGTGTGAGAGTGTGTGTGTGAGCGGTGTGTGTGGTGTGCGTGTGAGTGTGTGTGTGAGAGTGGGTGTGTGAGAGTGTGTGTGTGTGCGAGTGTGTGTGTGCGCGTGTGTGTGTGAGAGTGTGGTGGTGAGAGTGTGGTGTGTGAGAGTGGGGTGTGTGAGAGTGTGTGTGTGTGAGAGTGTGGTGTGTGAGAGGTGTGTGGTGTTGAGAGTGTGTGTGTGTGAGAGTGTGTGTGTGTGTGAGAGTGTGTGTGTGAGAGTGTGTGTGTGAGAGTGTGTGTGTGAGAGTGTGTGTGTGTGAGAGTGTGTGTGTGTGAGAGTGTGTGTGTGTGAGAGTGTGTGTGTGTGAGAGTGTGTGTGTGTGAGAGTGTGTGTGTGTGAGAGTGTGTGTGTGTGTGTGTGTGTGTGTGACCAAACGGATTTGAATATGTTGCTTTTAAACAAATCCTATTCTTTTCTTTTGAGGTTTGGTAGAAGACGGTACTGTAGAACTGATTTGTGTGATCGGACGTGCAGCGCATGGAGAGTGTTCACGCCTTCTTTCATGTTTGCTCTCCAGTTTTCGTGTTGCACACGATTGCATAGTGACGAGCAGTGACACAGAGAAGGTGCCACTGTGGATCTAAACCAGAGCCGATGCTTTCTAGAGATGCTGAGGTTTAGATATTCAATGTTTTTTCAGGCTGCTGTTGAGTCTCTGTTTCCTTTCTCCCACCCTCATTCCCTCCCTCTTTCTTTACTTCCTTTCTTCCTTCCCTGTGTGTCTTTCTCGATCTCACTTCCCTGAGGCAACCTTTAGAATGGCTGGCTCAGTAGCTTGTCTTTGCCAGTTTTTTCTTTAACTCTATAAAAAACAGCACGAGTTCAGCCCAGAGCAATCGTCTGCCTGCGCGCTTGCCAAACAGGCCGATCGCTCTGTTTCTCTGAGACGTCACCATACGAGGTGCTGCATAACTCCACACGTTCGTATCCGAGCGCCTCTGCACGCTTTTTCCTCGTTTGAGGCCCGGACGCTGCTCGTAGTGCGTGGAAAGAAAATTTCTCGGGTCTTTGTTGGATAATATTTATACAGACAACGCGACGCGCGCACACACACATTGGAGCAGTTCCCAGAACCCTTTTGAGCGACTGTGTTTTGTGTACCGCTCGTCCTGGCACTGCCAATCACAGAGTATAAAATGTTTATCTGTAAGAAATAATTAGTACCAGTTACAGTACTGTTATGAAGGAGTAACTTTTTTCCTTTATTTTCCCCCATGTAGATATGCCCATTTTCGGGCAATGTCCTGCGCAGGACGACTTTTACCTGGTCATGTGCAGTCACTGCAGTCAAGTCGTCAAACCCCAGGCCTTCCAAGCACACTACGGTAAGACTTGAACCTCCTAGTTCTCTCTCTCTCTCTCTCTCTCTCTCTCTCTCTCTCTCTCTCTCTCTCATTCACACCCTGTCTGTCTTACACAGTCTTATCTCTGTGAAGGAAATTAACATTCCCACCTCTGCTCTGTGTCCGCTGTGTGAAAGCGAGCGACAGAGAGATCATCAGCTTCTGATTCCCTCTTTGTTTTTACAGTCGTCTGGTTAATATTCAATGCGCTCCTTTCCTGATATGCCCTTCGTGCCTTTTAATCAAGATCCATGGATTTTAAATGCGAGAGTGATGTACTATGGAGAAACTGTGCTCAGGAATACCCATTTACATGCGTCAGCTGCCTCGCCTCACATGTGGTTAAAACAAAAAAAAATTCTCCCAGTGACGACAGACGGAAATTTGATACCGGATTTGTCCAGCTGCTCTCCGCGTGAAATGATAATGCACCGAATCTGCGCGTGTTACTAAAAATACCAGTTTAAGCCCCTGATCAGCTGTTTCTGCTCAGAAAGGTTATTACAATATAAAACACACAACCCTACACACCCCCCTGGAAGAGGTTCCCTGATAAACCAGTGCTGAACCTGACGGGGGTTCTGGACAACGTCCAGTAGTTGAACCTCGAACCAAGGAGGAACGGTGCAGGTTCCATATAGACCATAATAAGCTCACCTATACATTTACACGTGCTGTGAGCGACTTTTCCGGAGTACGAGGTCCTTACTCTGTCGTTGCTTTAATTGGCCGAGATACGGAATAACAAGACCGAGGCCAGGGTTTTCTGTTCAGACGATGGGACAAACCTTGTCCCTGATGGAGGATGGAAGTATCTTGGGTTCTTATTCCTAAAGTGTGTAAAGATGATTGTTCACTGTTGCTATAGCAGTCTGAAGTGGTGAAGCAGTGGCTCAGGGATTCATATCCTGTCCAAAAGGTGACCCATACCAGTGATGGAACTGTTTCTCTGTAGGCATGATGAGCTTTCTCTCTGTGATCAGAGGAGGAGCTCAACAATCCAGAATATATTTGGAATAGAGCCACTGCACCTCCAAAAACAAGAGGAGCTGGTTGTGGTGGTTTGGGCACCGTACAAAGATGCCCCCGGGTCGACTCTGTTGGAGCTGTGTCAGGTACATTGGACCCTGGGGCAGACCGATGACTTGCTGGAAAGGTGTTAACGCACATTTGGTGTGGAATCAATTGAGGAAAACCCCAGAATTTATAAAGACTGGGGAAATAAAAGGGTGAATGAACCCAATTAGCTCTTAAATGTAATGGTGCAATAACACGACCCTGTCATACGTGCAGTTGACCGGATCGTGTATTCATTTCCCGGAAAGCTTCATGAAAATGTCTTGTGGGTTTCGTCTACACAGGGAGATTTTTTTTCCCTTCGTCTTAACTTGAAAGAAACCGTTTTAGTGACCGAGCTTTGTAGTTAAACCCACGATTCACTGGGCTCTGCCTTGTAGACGTCTTAATGAGCAGAAGCGTCACGTGCCTCCACAGCTGTTTCATTAAAACGTTACAACCGTCGATTACACAGTTTTGTGATCGTGCTATTTAATCCGACTCCCTCTTTACCGGACGTTTCCAAGCGGGACAGAGTTGTTATGAAATGTTTAGGTTGCAGAACTGTAGATTTAGATATTACATAGCTCTATAGATCTTTCTCTTCTCTTCTAGCCATCTTTTCATCCATTTACTGAACTGCTGTTGAGACGATAAGTAAAAATGGAGCAGAAAAGCAAAACCCAATGTAAACATCACAGCAGTTTTCATTCTCAGAATCTTTTTTTTTTTTTACTTTTAAACTCTATTTTATCGACGTCCAACCCAATCAGAGCATGTTAAGTCTTCTACGGTGTCTCTCCATCCTGAGATTTGAACCCACTGAGCTCAAACACTGTATTCTTCAGTCTGTTGTATGTCTCGCTGTCTCTCACCAAGACACTCTGGTGTTTTTTGTTTTTTTTTCCACCCCTGAATGATTAATGGCATTGCAGTGATTAATCGCACAGTTCAGGAAACTCTAGTGCTGAGAGAACAGAAAGGCAAACGTGTGCCAAGTGCAAGTTCTCCTGTGTGGAACTGCTGATCTATGACTGCTGTGCAAACTCCAATCAAACAGCGCAGCCACCATGTGGCCTCTTACACACCCATCACTGACTGAAGACATTTATTGTGTATGTTTGTTCATCTGTCTGTTTTAGCTCAATAGGGTTTATACCTGTAGTGATGTTTGGTGCATTGTTATAAAAATTGCAGTAATATAGAGAGAGACAGAGAGAGAAATATAGAGAGGGAGAGACAGAGAGAGAAATATGGAGAGGGAGAGAGAGAGAGAGAAATATGGAGAGGGAGAGGGAGAGAGAGAAATATGGAGAGGGAGAGACAGGGAGAGAAATATGGAGAGGGAGAGACAGGGAGAGAAATATGGAGAGGGAGAGACAGGGAGAGAAATATGGAGAGGGAGAGACAGGGAGAGAAATATGGAGAGGGAGACACAGGGAGAGAAATATGGAGAGGGAGACACAGGGAGAGAAATATGGAGAGGGAGACACAGGGAGAGAAATATGGAGAGGGAGACACAGGGAGAGAAATATGGAGAGGGAGAGACAGGGAGAGAAATATGGAAAGGGAGAGACAGGGAGAGAAATATGGAGAGGGAGAGACAGGGAGAGAAATATGGAGAGGGAGAGACAGGGAGAGAAATATGGAGAGGGAGAGACAGGGAGAGAAATATGGAGAGGGAGAGACAGGGAGAGAAATATGGAGAGGGAGAGACAGGGAGAGAAATATGGAGAGAAATATGGAGAGGGAGAGACAGGGAGAGAAATATGGAGAGGGAGAGACAGGGAGAGAAATATGGAGAGGGAGAGACAGGGAGAGAAATATGGAGAGAAATATGGAGAGGGAGAGAAATATGGAGAGGGAGAGACAGAGAGAGAAATATAGAGGGGGAGAGACAGAGAAAGAGAGACTGGGGAGAGAGAGAGAGAGAGAGAGAGAGAGAGAGAGAGAGAGAGAGAGAGAGAGATGCCTCCTTCATAGAAAGCCCAGCCAGTTATGCGCTCTATGCAGCATGGACCCCTGACCAGATCTTTCTGCATCATGCATGTTGTCGGGTCTCTGATCTCCTGACGATTAACCAAACCCTTTTCTTTGCCGTGTCCTGACCTCTGTCCTGACCTCTGTGTATCTGATCCTCCTGTCTCATGCAGGCCATAATCATCATGAATCACAGAGTCTCTGGTGAACACGTTCAACACGTAACATACGAAGCGTCACAGTCCAAAAATATATTTTAAGATATTTTTCCTGACTCGCTCGTTTTCCAGGTCTCCGAGCTTATTTTCTCTGCTCAGAGCCGCATCTCTGTCTCTTCCTTTGGCTAAAACACCAGTTCTTCAGCAGATGTGTTCTTTCAGCACACGATGGGGTTCACAGCAGGAGCGAGGTGTTGAGAAGCTCCACTGACTGTTTCTCTGACTCATTTATTAAGCCTGTCTTTTTGCACACAGCGTTCGTTTCTCCCATTTGGTTGCGCATTGCATTTGCAGGCTGTAGGAAGCGAAATGCTAATTTTTTTTTTCGATATATAACAAATCGCCGTAATAGACACGATTTCTATAACCGTTTATCTGCAAAAAGTGTTGATTTGTGGCCTCTGATTGGCTGGAATTACATCCAGCGCTGCCACTTTGACCCCTCAGGCATCACCAAGCTATAAAATGACTACATTTAACATGTTAACACTTAAAAAAAAAAAAAAATTCTATAGTTAGATTTAATCATGTTCGTGTCCCAATTAGTCTGACTGGTGACATGCGTTAATACAGAAATGTGCTGCAGTTAATCACGATCGGCTCACGGAACCGAGATTACGGCCCTCTAATCGTAATCCTGACGTATCTCTGTACTGACATCACGCTGTCATACTAAGCGCTGTAATTATTTATCGGATTAAGTGACTGATACATTAATAATACGGACTTGGATGGAAGTGAACGGTGTCGTATTAACGTGCTTGAAACAGGTTGTCGGTGATGTCGACAATGAGACCATCGCTGGCTGTTGCGTGGTCATTTGGCAGCGTGCGGTATCGTATCCTTCACTGCGTGAAGTGCCGCCTCTTTAGCCGGCCCGTAGCGCATTACTTTGGAGACGTGAGCGGCGTCGTGGGATATTACGGCCTAATCAGGGCTGTGTGTTTTTTAAGCTCTTTGTATTGGAGCTGTGCCAGTTTCACAAGAAGACGTGCTTTAGAGGATTCCTGTTAAAGGCCGCCGGGGTGTGTGTGTGTGTGTGAGAGAGAGAGAGAGCTAGTGTGGGGGTGTGTGACAGAGAAACTGACAGAGGCCTGTACAAGATACTGTCATATTCCATTAGCTGAAATGAATCATAGCTTCTCTTCCTGGCTTCTTGTTCTCAGTGTAACTTGCATACAGTCCAAGCAGCTAATATTACTGGGCAGCTGTGTGTGTGTGTGTGTGTGTGTGTGTGTGTGTGTGTGTGTGTGTGTGTGTGTGTGTGTGTGTGTGTGTGTGTGTGTGTGTGTGTGTGTGTGTGTGTGTGTGTGTGTGTTGTCCTCCAGCAGGGAGGAGTGTTTGGCATGAAGCCGACAGCTGCTGGAGGTTGCAGAGTGTTTGAGTTGAGCCGAGCATTAACGCCACACGCCAGTTTCTGCTACACGACTACTGCTCCAGCTGCTCCTCCTCATTTACTTCAACACCTCCTTCACAAATTCCTTCATCCGTAATCCTAACCGAAATCTCGCTGCCGTCGACGCACCCAAGTCCCGACTCGTGCATTTCATTCGAATCAGTTAGAATTATCAAGTGTTTTATTTAAAACAAACACAAATATTCATCTACTAACTAAATGGCTAAAATTGTTCATATCTTAAAAAGTCAATATTTTTAAAATTACCCGTATTTTTTATTTTTTTAATACTAGACAAAAATAAAACCCTGAACAGTCATTTAATTATTTATTTGTAACCCAGTAGGATCTGGTCTGTGGGTGCACCGCAGACCTCCTGCACGTTCATGCTAATTAATTTAGTCTTTGTTTGTCCTGCAGGCTTTATATCTCACCACTCGCTCACACCAACGTGAAAGTGACGACCTCCTTTTCATTGCCTTCGGTCCCCACGCACACTTGTGATCTTTAATCTGTAAAATTGTTTATATATATATATCTCCTATTCCTCAAATGTTCGAAACAGTTTCCATATTTTCTGTAAACTCAGAAAAGCCCGATGCTGGACGTTACCCACAGTTCTTTTTTTTTTCCTGCATCTTGTCAGTTTCTGTTTCAGTTTAATTCAGTGAGAGAATGCAGTCTGTGTTTACTGCTCCAGCCAGCTTCACTACAGTGCTTGTGGTTTCCTATTGTACCGAGTGATTTTACACAGCTAGCCTCAGTCTCCGTGTACAAAACGAGCGTCTCTTCTGTTCTAAAGCAGGAACACAGCGCCGTGACTTTAACGAGAGCCCGAATCACTCTGGGTTAACTCCTTTTTTTTTTTTTTTTTTTTTAAAGCTCTGTGGCTTTTTCACACTTCTGTTCAGATCATCCATTCTGCAAAAAGACGTGTTTTTGCCTGAGAGTGTGAGCTTTAATGGTCCTATTTTAAGTTCATATCTGTGCTTTTTAAGAAGCAACCATAAGCTGCGACTATATCGGAACCTAGAAACCAGAGCAAAGGAAGTGAAATAGTTTCACATAATGAGCTGGTGCTTACATACTGTGCATGTGTGTGTGTGTTAAATGTGCATGTTCCCATATATGTCAACAGTTTTTCTATAAGAATACATTTTGTGATTCAAGACTTTCTGACCAATCAGAATCAAGAATTCAGCAGCACTCCGGTACAAATCGTGTTTAAATGCGAGTGTGTGAACTCTAATATGGCGGCCACTCTGGCTGAGACGTAATACTTCACACTTTCTCCATCCTAGAGAGAAGACACAGCTCCATTAACAAGCCAGCGTCCTCCTACCCGTCCTCGGCTGCGCTCCCGGGTCTCCCGTCCCGGGCCAGAACCGGTGGATCGGGTGGAGGCGGCCCTGCCGGCGCCATGCCCGTGGGTTCCTCCTCCTCCTCCTCCGCTGGAGGGAGCAACAACACCCACACAGCCAAAGAGAAGCTGCCTCACCGGAAGCCTCACTTCCCCCCAAAGGTGCTGCACGACGACATGTGAGTACGCAACGAAAAAGCAACGAAAGAAAAATATTCTTCGGTGAACTCTGCAAAATGCAAAGCACCATCTCTGCTGTTTTTTTTTTTTTTGTTTGTTTGTTTTTTTTTTATTGCAAAAAAGCAGATAACTGATCTGTGAACATTTCTCTTAGCCAGTTAGCTCGAAGTTTTATTCTGCAGGAAGTTTTAGGGCGATTTTGAGCGTGGGGTTGTTTCTGGGTTCTCTAATAGCCGTGAGCTATTCGGCGTGGGAGCACTTCGCTGCACGCTGGGGTTTTGTCAGCTTTAACACACCTGCTGAAGCTTGTCAGCTAATTATTAAAATTAAAGAGAGATACCTGCTGCCTTTGTGCATCTCAGTGATTTAAAGAAGCAGTGTGCTGATGATGTGTTAACACGGACTTTCTCATACTTTACTTAACAACGTCGACTGCGCTGTCGGGTTCCTTTAAAAGTTTGAATTCTAATCCATAGACTTTTATGGCACAAAGCACAGAAGGTTTCTTAAGCAAGGAGAATAGTAATTTTCTTATAAATGTTTGCACTTGGTAGCACCTAGTGTATGAAATACCGCTGTTTCCGATACACTTTCTACAGAACAAGACAGATTTCAAATGTCTTATAGTGTTTAATTAAACATGGGGCAGTTAACATGAATTCCATGCCTAAATGCACAGAATAACTAGCACTTTGTCTTGTCCTCCACCCAGTTTGACCCCAGCTGTCAAAGTGGAGAAGATCCAGGTGAAGACGGACTACATCTCCTCCAAGCCTGGCCACGTGCCCGGTTCTTCCTCGTCGTCTTCTTCCTGCAGTACTGTGAGCTCCTCACCCTCCAAGCCAGGCCTTAATAGCCAGTCTGTACCAAAGGCTCATCAGCTGTCCCCGGGCCACATCCCTAATGGAAAGGGCCACCTGTCTCCGCTGTGCAAGAAGCAGGACAGCAGTACCAACGTCAGTAGCAAAAGACCCACCAGGAAAGTGTTAGGTGAGTTCCGAGTGCGACAGACGCCGCTTTGCTGATCATTTATCCGGCGACGAAGATTAAACAAAAAATGTCCGTTTCCAGAGTCGCACTTTATTCCAGAGGGGATGTTTTTTTTTTCTTCAGGCTTATATGAAGTCACTTTCATGTCGTGTCCTGCAGTTCTTGTGCAGTTTCCTCCGTGTGTTGAAATTACACGCGTTTAAATAAAAACGTACTTGATGTGCCATGGCTCGGTTAATTGATTTTTAAATATATTTAGACAGTAGAACTACTCGTGGGTTATACACGGTTTATGTACTGCTTTCTATCGTGTCGTATATCGCTAATGATTCGTGTCTTGGTTCGGTTTCTCCGCCAGAACGCGAGTTCAATCCCGACGTCCATTGTGGAGTCATGGATGTCGGAGCACGTAAACAATGCACAAGATCCTTAACATGCAAGGTTAGTCCAACGCAACTGTTCTTTGTTTGTCAGAAATGCCCAAACATTTTCTTGAAATGTTCTCCACTGGTAATTAGAATAAATGGCACTAATTTGGAGATTGTTCTCCCCATGCAGACACATTCCTTAAGCCAGAGAAGGGCTGTGTCCGGGAGGCGGAAACGTTTTGACGTGTTGCTGGCAGAGCACAAGAATCGAGCTCGGGATAAGGAGCTTATTCAACAACAGCATAAAACGGAGCCATCACAGCAAACCCCACCCCCTCTCAGGGAGCCCCACCCACCCCCTCACCACGGCAACCCTACGGTAGCCACCACCGATGCAGCCAAGCTCTTCCCCCTCAAAGCCAAACCCCACAATCCTGTGCTTCCGCGGTGAGTCGGCCCTCGCTCCGGCCCTTCGTTTTCGTCAATCACTCGTCTTCGTCTCTCAACTCGTCCTTGCTTTTTTTTTATCACTTTTCCTCCTCTTTCAACCTTCTTCTCCCTGTCTCACTCATCCTCCCTCTTCCTCACCTTTCCAGAGATTTTTGTAAACGCAGATTAATAAATGCGTTCAAGCATCACGAGTATTTACACTGTATTGCTCTTGGTTTTTTTGTCTTTTAGCAGCAGCAGCAGCTCTCACAGTGTGCCGAGCAGTTTAGGGGATGCCGCCGCGACCCCTGACCCGACCCTGATTCCCCACTGGACTCCCACGCCAGACGGCGCGGCTTGTCCCTCCAGTGACGAGGGCGAGAACGAGGACAGAGAAGAAAGCGCAGACAAACTGGACTGTCACTATTCAGGTTACCATCCACGGGCAGCTGCTGTAAGTGCTTCTCTCAGTCCTTCTTGGTTTTTGCATTGAACGTGTCACTGTGATGTCACCAACAAGACTTTAAAATCCCACTAATCCTAAAAGGATTGTCTTCATTTAGTCAGTGTGAGGTGTTGGCTGTTAAGGGAACAGTGAGTTAGGCGTAGCACTTTGTGTCTAATCATCTCTTTCCTTCTGCTTCACTAGTTCTGCACTTTTGGAAGCAGACTGTTCGGGAGAAGCTGTTACTCCTTCGACCGGCGCTGGGATCGAGTCCGATATGCGCTGGTGGCCATGATGGACAAACACGTCAACTCGCTAATGTGGAAGTGAGTAACGCTTCGTCTGTGATAGATTTCTCCGATAGACTAAAAAGAGACCAATGATGGTAAAAAAAATTGAATATGGGTGAGTCCTGTGACAAAAAAATACCATGACCCTCTTGGTGTCCAAATCTGACTTGAAGGCAGTAAGTTAGAAACCGAAGACGATTTGAAGCTAAATGTCTTGTCGATGTAAACAGACTTGTGTTGTTAAGGGTGTACAGACTTCTGCACTCGCATACAGTATCCATTACTCAAGTAAGACGCCTTGAGCCGTACTCTTTATTTAGGACTTTTGGTGCCGCACAGGTTTCTTATTTCTTTCTTTTTTTTTTTTTAACAGATGAGTTCTAGCAACATTTGTAATTACTGTAACATGGTTTTTTCTGTTTATTGTTTTAATTTTAATATAAAATTTTGCTCATATCGCGATTTTATTTATTTATTTTTTTTAAATCTCACAGAAAAATCCCACTTGCTTTGGAGAATTCCTCTTCGTCGACAGTTACATCGTCTCACCGGTCTAGCACAAACTCGCTGTCCTCTTCCTCAGGCTTTCTGAGCCCCTCCCCGCCGCCGCCTTATAGCCAGTCCCATGAGAGCAAGCCCACCCTGCCGTACGGGACCACCCTAAACGCCCGAGTCACGTCGCAGAGGGCCGGAGAGCAGCTCACTTACAGTGGGGGTGGCTCGTCCAGACAAGCGTCCTCGTCCTCACCCCAGATGCCTTCAGCACACTCGTCGTCGCTGCCCTCCACTCCTGGCTCGAACAAATTTGTCAAATCTCGCTCTGGACCCAAGAACTACTGGGTGAAGGAGCCCTCCCCTGCTGCACTAGCTAGCTCCAGCTCCATCAACAACAGCAGCAGCAGTGACACCGGCAGTATAAGCGTGAGTAGTAGCAGCAGCACGATTAGCCTTGGCTCAACAAAGAAGCGCAAGAACAGCTCTTTGCTAAAATATGGCGCCGAATCCTCTTCTTCCTCTTTGAAAAAAAACTGCACGGTGAACTCAGGCACCTCAGGGAGCAGCTTTCACTCCTCGCTAAACTCCATATCTTCTGGGACTTTTTCATCGTCATCGTCCTCTTCCTCACACAGCGCAGGTATGAACTGTCCGTCGGGCCGCGGCAACTCTACGAGCGCGCGGCAGGAAGCAGCCGAGCCAATCAAACGCATGAGCGTGATGATGAACAGCAGTGACTCCACGCTCTCGCTCGGCCCGTTTGTGAACAACCCAGACGGGAGAACCGACACAAAGAGGAGGAAAAGTTCACAAGCCACCAGCAGCCTCACTGGCACAGCTACCTGTACAGGTAACACAGAAGCAGCACAAGCCACGTTGTTGTGTTCTGTGTGTAGTACAGGACCAAGCACACGAAGCTTCACATCTTAAATCAATGATGTGCCATTTAACCATCAACTGTAGCTAGCTCTGATAATATGTGGCTATTTTTTTATTTTTACAGCATCTGCAGGGGGAGGTGGAGGGGCACAGGGGCCTAGCAGCCCCAAAATGGCCAAGTCTCTAGCCATCAACAACATTCACGGCAAACACGCGCGGCCCATGCCGGGAACGCCGGGGCTTCACAACAACTCACTAATACATCAGGTGTGTGTTAGCTCTCAGGCTCTCAAGGCACAGAGGGTTTGCAAACTCTATTAATTGTTCGAGAAATTGCGTTCTTGCGCTGCTTTGTTGTACGTGACTGATGTCGAGCCACATCCAGTTTGCCAGTAGTCCGATTGCAGAAAAAAGGTTCTCTAGTCTGAGGAGACCAAAACACAGAAAGCTATAGATATGCATGATGTTGTGGAAATGTGAACATACTTATGCAAGGCACTGTATTTAAAAATGTCTTAGCTTTCAATTATTTATATCTGTCTCTCTTGTTGTTTGTGTAGAACGGAGTATGAATGCAGTGCCGAATTTTAACTCTCCTCTTTATCTTCCCATCCTAGCCAAAGGCCCGTCCCTGACACAGGTGGGCCGGCTCTGGGGGTGCGAAGCGGTGGAGCGGAGCTCCCTTAGCGCCCGTCACGGCACACTGCACGAGGCCTTCTTCTTCTTCTTCTCCTTCTCTTACTCTCAGCTTCCCACAATCCTCAGGGTGGAGAGCACACTGGGCTGCTGAGTGAAGGCGCACTGTTTCTCCTGCCCACAAGGGGTCATCACACAGGTGGAGAACACACCACGAGAGGAGCACATCAGTGTGTGTGTGTTTGTCTGTGGTGGGTGGTTGAAATCGCAAACGCCGAGTGACAAGCACAGTAAAGGGCTGGTTACAGGGCCACACTTACACATCTACAGTCCCGTTTAGTATAATAAACATATTTATTATGTAAAAAGGGGAGAATATACAAGAACGCAATTCAGCACATTTTTGAGAGAATTTAAAGGCAAAAAAAAAATTCATCACAGTATCCAAACTGCCTAAAGGTAAAAAGGCTGAGCATTGAATCAAGTCTTAATGCTCCTTTAGAAAGCATCTTGTTTACATACAGCAACCGTCGTGTAAAAGCTGCATTTAAATCAGCAGCAGAAACATCCTTAAACTTTAGAGATCTAGAATTTAAAGTTGTAGCTAATTAACTCGGCCCAGTCCGGTTAAAAAAAACGGCTTATTCACGTTTGCGTACCACAAAAAATCATCAATTACTAACGAGTCAAACTGAAACGTCGTCTTAAGGAAAGCTTCTCAGCTTCTGCTTCTTGTTAAAGGAAATCTTCAGCTTTTCATCTCTATCCACTTGATCTCTCTGAAAATAGCTTAAAAAAAACCCCTGACAAACCGGATTAACCTTTTGTTACAACCTTAATCTTTTAAATAAATGAGTTACCCTTTTAATAGCAAGATGTTCGCACAGCTCCGTGCTAACATCAATGTTGCAACGGTTATAACTTCCGTTATATATTAGACCTGAGTGAGCCGGAGTAAACCGGTTCTCTGTTCTGATTTACAGGAAAACAAAAACATGTCGAAACATGTAGTAAATGTATCTCGCTATAAACCACCACGTCAGCCTCTTCCCGTCAACATCTGAACGAATTAACACGTCACTTCTACGCGCCTATTAGTCCGACTGCCGTATTCCTAATAAACCGATGCTGAGATACATTTTGCTGTATAGAGATCTGGATGAAAATCACTGGAGTTTCCCTTTAATCTTTTATAACGAAGCTTCCCCCTTCATATCCTCTCGAACCCCGACTTTAAACCAAGAACGCTCGCTTTTTATTCGTACACAGTTTGCTGATCACCTTTCGTTACCGTCGTACTACAAGCTCCCAAATCTCCCTTAATCACTACTGGAGACTTTCAGGCTGTAAGGGACGAGTGCTTATCTGATCACACTAAAGGAGACCATGCAATTTTTTTAATAGACCTTTTATTAAGATGCTGTGCAGCAGCGATGCACATCTACACTAGAATGTTACGCGTCTGTTAGCGACTTGACAGAAACGTAAGGAATACGTTCACTCATGGTTGCAGCTCAGAACGAACGAAAGACTCTGACTTATAGTATTTCCTTCACTCTACTGCTCTTCGTGCGTTAAGGGCAGAATCAGCACGAGCGCTTTCACACTTTGTGGGGGTTTTTTTGTTTGTTTTTTTTCTTCCCTCCAGAAGAAAAAACGAGAGTACCGTTTTGCAGCGTTCACACCGTAACCATAACAACACACCGGCAATGCAATAGACTCGGTGTCAGAAATCTCTGCACATTCACTAGCATTTTATTTATTTTCTCCGCAACCGGTAAACAAAAAAAAATAATAGTTTTTTTACGAATACGTTCTCAGCCCAAATCGACTCTCAGATCAATGTGAAATCAAACAGCAAACAAACTCTCGCCCCGATTGAGACTAACAGGTGCATGAAAGCACCTTGACTTGGGGTTTTGTTTGTTCGTTTGTTTAGTTTTTCCCACTGGGGCATCTTGTACTGTCATTTAAGGGGGGATTCGAGTGTGAAAGCAGCCCCGAAAATTCATCCTTTTATACCAGAACAGCGGTTCAGAGGTCAGCGGTAATACACACGACTACAGACTATGAGACAAATTACTGTGAGAAACTCCTAAGGTGACGATTAGAACTGTAGCCCCACGTTCTCTTGTGTACACACACACACACCACTGAGTGAACTGGAAGGAAATCAATTCCTGCTTTAGTGTATGGAATAACCACTATAGTTTGTGTCGATCATCAACATGGACAGGATTTTCTGTGTCCCCCCCAAACTTAAACACCTGGGACTAGATCTCTTTAAGCTTCCGAGAGTATTAAGTATACAGTCGTGGAGGAGAAGAGAAAATAAAATCCCAACTGATGTCAGTCAGCGACCGCAGCTGAGAGAAGAGAGAGTTTTTTTTTTTCTATCGACGAATATCGAAGTTAAACCTATTTCAGAAGACGTATTTTGTTAAGAGAAAGATAAAAAGAATAAAAGAGAAACTAAAAACAACAGAATCGAGAGAATTGTACATACGGAGATGTATTTTTGCACAGGCGTTTTCTTACACGTTTTTTGGTACAGTCGAGATCGTCATTATTTATTTAGCGAACGGATCCGTTTTAAGATTTAAGAAGTGGTTCACTGCCAAGCCAATAATGCAATATGCCTCTTTACTCACTGCTTCTTTATAGCCGTGGACTGAAACCCTTATGAAGCTGTAGAGAGAGAGAAAGAGACTTTTTTTTTTTCTTGTGCTAAGCGAAATGAATTAAGAGGATATTATTAAAAACTACGGCCCAGATTTCATCAATCACATTTCACCAGTTGTTCGTGTTTAAGGTCGGCGTGGGGCTGCCAGAGAGAGAGAGAAAGATTTAATAACGAGAGGAGAAAAGTGAACACTTAATGCACCACCGTTGCCAAACTTCTTTATATTTCCGAACACTGCAGTCGTTCTTTTTTGCAGCTTTTTAAATAATAACAAAGCGGAAAAGTGCCTGAATTCGTTCGTCACCTGTTTTAAGCAGTAACTTCTGTTCCACGTTACACAAGTGTTCCATCAACGCTTTTGTAGAAACTACTACAACCTCTGTCCATTATGTGATCTTTTCACTGCGCGGTTAAATTAATTGACCTCGAGGGAAGACGGGTACAAATCGCATCCCGGTTTAGAACACGCCCTCGTTAGCGCTCCCTCGAAGGACGACAGGAAATAAGTGACAAGAAGAAAAAAATTGCGAGATGATCAAGCAGTGTGTATTTCTAATACATCAAGTATTTTATCGTGCTAATAAGTCGACGTCTCGCTCCTTCGACGGCTTTGTACCTAACGCAGTTACGTCGGCAGACGAAAACACTGTTTTTGATCGAGGTTCTTTTTTTTTGTTTGTTTTTTTGTCAAATTTGTTCCAGCTCCACCGGCAATGTTTTCATGTGATGGAAATGTATTTTATAAAAGAAGCACAGATTTGGATGTGAATGTGAATCACAGCTCAGAAATATCGCAGAAAAATATCTATATTCAAGTGTGTAAATTTGAGGGTTTTTTCCCTTTTGATTTCTTTTTTTTATCTACATAATCAAATCATTTGAACAGCTGGACTTTTGTGTGTTGGCTGCTATGTAATTCATGAACAAACATAGTAGGTTAGATTTACGTAATATTTAAAGAAAAAGATTGTATAGTCTATTTGTTTTGTAACATCTTTTCTGTAAATAAAAAAAGTAATTTATACTGTTATTTATAAGAAAAACAACCCATGAGTCTGTTCTTCTTTGTTATGGATGTTTTTATCGGGTCACCTCGAACCCTCCGAAGCTTGTGCTGAAGATTCACACAGTGATGAAGGCAGATTTCTCTGAAAAGGTTTTATTAGATACTGTACATAAAACAAAAGTCCAGACAACTGAATTGGGGATCAGAAGAACTATCAAACGCCTACAGAGCAAAGTCTCCTGCTGTGTAAACATGCTACATGTTGATGACCCGAGAGAGCTTCTGCACTCTGTTGAGCAGGAGATCGCCTTTCTTTATGGTTTCCTGATACTGCCAGTTCTTACTGTCAGGCCTGTGGAGAGAGAGAGAGAGAGACGTTTCAGTGAGCAGTACAACGGGATGCTAACGTGATACCGGCATCAGTCCTAATCTCGTGTGTTGTCAGTATAAAAAAATAATTCGATGGCCATATTTGTTAGAATTCTTCCTATCTGTGAAGCATAGTGGTGGGTGCATCGTGGTACGGGATGCGTTTCAAAGCTTCAGAAAAACTAGAATATTTAGTCATTGCAAGAATTATCGTGTATATAAAGTGACGCTCCCGATGTCCATATTTCCAAGTCACCGTCTCCAACCGAACCCTGCTTTAATTCTGCTATATACGTCAATCACTTTAACAGATCTGTCACCATCCCAACCCGACGTTTTTACACACACTGCGTTAACAGCTGCTCTCCGGTGTTTTTGCCCACTGTGTGATGATCGCTTATCCCACCAGAGAGGATGCTGTTGACGGTGTTTACCTGTTGGTCTCGACGATCTCGTTCACTTTGTCTATCTTGCAGTGCAAGCGGCCTGCGGCGATAAATCGTGACAGCTCTCTGCGGAAGAACAAAGGAAAAGTTATGACGAGAAAACATCTAACGGTTTAACAAACTGATTTAAACGCATGACAACAGATGTGTACGCACTGGTCGATGAAATCCGTGCTGACGCCGAAGGCCTCGGCCATGTAGCCCAGCGTGAGGGAGCGGTACGACTCCAAGAGCTGGCTGTAGGCCAAAATCCGCATCTCGCGCACGTAGTAACGGTAGTGAGGAGCGAAGAGCCAGTCCTTCTTCATATCCTGCTCCACACGAGCTACAGCGACACAGACAGCAGCAGGCAAATAAATAAAGGGTGAAAAAATATCTGACCTCACAGAGAGAGAGAGAGAGAGAGAGAGAGAGAGAGAGAGATCAGGACTCACCCAGAGACTGGAAGAAGATGGAGTAACGGCACTCGTAGAGGGAAAACAGGTACTGACGCACTCCAGACAGACTGTGCAGCACCTCCAGAATCTCTGCTCCTTTAATCACCTGAAAGAAGACCAGCATTTTAATTAATGATTCATATTTTATACCAAAAATAATTGGGATGGTTCATATTTGCCTACATTTTCTGTCAGGAGGTAATAACATGTCATGACTGCAGCAGCACTTCATCTAAACGGTAATCGCAAAGCTGTGGAGCGTCTCACCTTCTCCCTCAGGTCCGGCCTCTTCAGCGCGATCATACACACGTAGACGGTGTACGTGACGAAAGTCTTGTAGTCCATGAGCTCGTACGAGGTGAAGGTGGACACGGTGTCGAGGAACAGCTCGGCTGCCTGCTTGAAGTCTCTGATGGCGACGCAGTACAGGCCCTGATACACCTTCAGACGGTTCCTCCTGTCCCAGTCTCCGCCCTCTTCGATCAGACTGCATAGGACGGTTTACACGTTCACACAAACACACCCGAAACTTTTCACTCAAAATCAAGGTAAAGAAAACCTCTTGTATCTTACCTCTTGGCTTTCTCTGTGTTGCGTGTAATGAGGTCACTGTCCATGTAGAACAGCCCGATCCTCAGCAGGTAGAAGACGATGTCTAACCGGTGGCCCAGGGCAACGGTTTTGTCATACGTTTTCCTAAATGCAGTCAATGCTCCTTCCTAACTCATGAGAAAAAAAAAAAAACAGGATAGTGAACATTAACCATGTCGTAGAGAAGGAGGATAATGAGGATAACGAAACTAAAGAGCTTCACTAAATCTCTTCTCTAACCTTGTCACCAATCCTAATCAGATACTCCGCTTTGGCCATCATGGCGTCCCGGATCTCGCTCTCGCCGAGGTTCTTCTCCGCGTCCTCCAGAACCTCATCCAGGCGCTTAAGCTCACCTTCGTTGGCTTTCTTCATTTTGCTCAGCAGGTCCGAGTCCACGGACCACTTCAGTTCTTTGCACAAGGTCTCGTAGTAAGGAGCCATGTCTAAAAACACACACGTCACACACATTACAGCTGAAGAACACACAACAGAAGAAGACCTTCAAAGTGACACTGAACATGAGAGGAAAAAATAAAAATACCAATAATAAAAAAGGAGATTAAAACTCTATAAAGATAAGAAATGCACAAACACGTATATATTTCTATATATTTTAGTATGTGTATATATTTTTAGTTATTATTTATATAATTATACACACCTACGTTTATATACAAGCGACTAACTAACGAATGTATCTACATCGGCTGTTAAAATACAATACAAAAATTTGGCTAAATTAAAAATGACCATCAACCATTAAGTCAGTTCTTTTCCCACCCGCATTCCGTCAAGTCCCGCCTCCTGCGCATTGATTGGTCAGTGCTACACCGCGACACCCGCACGGATTGGACCATCGTAATGCGAGCACCGTCAACAACCAATCGTAACCCGAATAGCGGCATTGGTCACATTACGGGTGGAAACGATAATGTTAGCATTCAGCTAGCAAGATTTTATTCTACCTCAATAAGGCCATATAATAAAACAAAACAACGCGGTTTATGGACTCACTGTTCCCCCGGATCGCCTCCATGAGCTCGGTTTTCACTTCAGCGTCCTGTTTGTGGTCATCAAGAGTCAGCAAAAACTTCAGCTGAGCGATTCTCAGGTCGGGGTTTTTAGGTAATCCTTCTTCTTCTAGGTTTTCTAAAGGCATTCTGGCGAATTCGGTGTTGGTTTAGCGCAC
>NC_062519.1:15972374-16062213 GCF_022655615.1 Tachysurus fulvidraco
CACTTCGCTATTCCTGGCCATATTTGTCTGAGGGAGATTGTTTAATTGTTTGTTCCTAATCGTTAGCTAGCACAGGCTAACCTCAAAGGATTTCTGAACAGGTTCACTTTTTATGACCTTCATCTCTAATTCTGACCTTGAACAGATTTATTTTTTCTAAGCTTAAAACCCTCTGCAGTTATACGGCCTACTCTAGCCCAATTTGGCTATTTCAAGTTTTTCAGTATGACGGTATTTTTGTGAGGAATATTGGAATGGGACTTCCAATGCTTTCCGAAATCCTGTCAGGTTAGCTTATGCTGTTATGCTATTGTCTGTGTTAGCTGGCTATATAGAATTCTCAGTGATACCTTGCCCTTTAACATACAGTCGTATGCAAAAGTTTAGGCACCCCCGACAATTTCCATGATTTTCATTTATATATAATTGGGTATTTAATTTGACCATACATACTAATAAACACTGTCTGTTGTGATAGTGAGATCCTGGGTCGAGAGGATCTGTGGCACATTCTGCTTTGCGTTCCAGCATTTTTTGGCTTCGTTCAGCTGTTTACGCTGCCCTTCTTTCCTGAAGCGCCAATATATTTACTGATAGAGAAAGGGAAGATTGAGGAGTGTAAAAAAGGTGAGGAATTTAGTTTTGTACGATTAATCTGTCTATTACTGGTGATCAAAGCTAAAAATGTGTGCAATTGTTGTATTTGTTTTATTCCACATTTAACACAATTTGCTTTTTATTCATTTATGGTTACATGTAATGTTGAGAAGTCAGTTCCGATTATCACTTATGTTATAGCTATAGTTATGTATAACTATATACTAGAAATACTATCCCCATCCCTGTCTTGTTGCAGGACTACAGTGCCTGTGGGGTCCGGGTGATTATAAACTGGAGATCGAAGAGATGCAGGAGGAGCAGGCCGCTCTGAAAGGACAGTGCAGTAAGAGTCTGCTCGAGCTGCTGACAGACTCAGATATCCGTTGGCAGTGTATCTCTCTGGTTGTCCTCAATGAAGCCATACAGTTCTGTGGTATCTCCGGAGTAAATATCCCAAAGACATAACTTCTGGTGCTTTACATATATGCAGTAATATATCTGCTTCAGGACTTAACCCAGTGATCTCCACTTTAGTCTGTCTTGCCACATTCAAATGACTGCTAGAAGCTTCGCATTTTCACATGACTAAAAATAACAAATGAGCAAATGAACCGAAGAATCTGGAACGATTAAAAGTTGCATCTGTTTGATGCAATCTGTTTGATCTTTGATCAATGAGATAAAAATGCAACTATTGTATGAATAAATTCCTGACACAATGCGTTTCAGATGAACATTTTTAGTCAGACTATATACCCAAAGATGTAAGGTAAGATTCAGAGGATATAAAGTGGTGGATGAATTGGTGAAATGTTAAGATCCCTGAAAAGTTAAATTAAAAAAAAGAGGTGAGGTGACATAAGACCAATGAGTCAGCAGTGCCTTTAGATAAACTTTGAACGCTTACGCTTATAAAGAAAAAATCTTGAGAGTCTGTTGTTTAAAGTCCAGCTGCCCTGAGCCACAAATGTGACACACACAATTACATGAGCATACTGAATGCCATAGTTATGAATTATACCTTATACCAATCTTAAACAATGTATAGATAATGAATAGATGAATTCAGGGGAGAAAAATAGCCTTTCTGTTCCAGTGGTGTTGTGGTAAAGCCTTGGGTTCTCACACCTGTGGTCTTTGGTTCAAGGCTTGCGTTGTATACTTTAATAAACTGAAACAAGTTCAGGCTTTCAAATGAGAAATGCGCAAAAAACAAAGAGTGGCATCAGTGGCTCTGTGGGTTAAGTCAGGTGTAAGGTGTGAGTGGTTTCAAGGTTCAATTCCCACTAGGGCTTTAAGTTAAATTAAAGAGGTCTAAATTAAGAAAAGAAGTTACTTTTCTTATTTAAAAGTATCTTTACTTTCTTAGTAAATAAGTTACTAGTAAAGTAAAACAATGAAGTAATCTAACTTTACAAATGTACAGTAAATAGCTCTGCACTAAGTAACTTGTATGGAAGGTAAACGAACCATGTATGTAAATAAACAAATAAATAAATTAAGCATAAAACAACTTAACTTACAAACTTAAATGTGTCTATTGATAACTGGGATAAATGAAAAAAAAAAAAGAAACAAAAAATAAAGAACGAGTTAAAAGTATAATATATGAATAAAATATAATTAATAAAGTAAGAAAAATATACATAATCTACAAGGCACATCCCAGAGTAGCATAACCCCCTGCTCCACCTCTCCCAGAGCCCCAGTTGGGACATACTGGCTTTCACTCCTCTTTCTCACTTTGCCAGATTTAGTGTCCCACTCGGTTCAGCACCTTCAGCTCCCCAGAGGGGTCTCAATCCTGTGTACTCACAGGGAAAGCAGCCCAGACCTCACCTCTAGCCCACTGAGCCACCAGTGCTTCCTAACTACATTGCTTTTTTTAGGGGGTTTATCTTGACAACACCTACACAAAACCAGACAGGGTTTCATAAGAAAAACACATCACCAGTGAGCCTCGAACCAGGACTCTCAGAGTCACACGCACGTATGCTGCAACACTAACCCCATGAGCCACCAGTGCCTTTGGAGTACCAAAGATTTTTGGCAATACATGCAAGAAAACTTGTCAACAGACGAGCCTTGAACTTTCTTGGCTGTAAGGAAGTTATAATACTCAGACTTCATTATCATCTGCCCACGGCGTTGCGTTAAAATACTTGTCTCTTACTCTTGAGGTGCTTGGTTCAAACCTCATTGAAAATTCCTACTGTATTTGTGTTAAAGCTGTTCGTTCACGTAGTTTTAATCTAAAAAGTTTCCGTAAACTGTTCTAAGCAGAATTTATGAGTCATTACAGTCGTAGCATGTCTGTTAGTTTCTCTGTTTCCGTATCGTATATTTCATTTATAGTCTACTTCTGCTGTTTCCACAGATTAGCGTTTTTGCTTACAGCATCTTCCAAGAAGCAGGAATTCCAGAGGACAAGATCCGGTATGTCACACTGGGAGTCGGGGCTTCGGAAATCCTCACCAGCATCACGTGTGTGAGTTACAGATTACATCCCCACACACAGCAGTCAGAAGACGACAGCACCTACACTTTTACAAGCTATATGAATAGGCAAATTAGACTGGAATCCTATTACAATGTATTACAATACATTTGCATATTAGAATATGATTGGCCCATAGATTTTATGATGCAATAACACTTAAAATTTAGGATGCTCTTTAAAAAATTATGCTGCATCATCACTAAGAGTAAAGCTAACTAAATGTGATGTCGTAATGTCTCTGTATGATGTGTTGCCCCTCTTTCATACAGAGCATTCTGATCGACCGCGTCGGAAGGCGAGTGCTGCTTTGTGGAGGTTTCGTGATCATGGCAGTCATTATGGGTTTACTCACCATCACACTTCAGCTAAAGGTGATTCTCTGTTATTTCACACCAGTGTATCCTTATTTTTTATTGTTTGTTTTATTTCCCCTTTAAATTTTCATTGCCAGTATTGACATTTATATGTAACGTGCTTATATTTATAGAGATGTGTGTCATGAGATTCATTTTGAACTTCTGACTAAAACAATTTTCATACTGTAAATAATGGAAAATCAATTAGAAATTTGTCCTGTTGAAATCTTTCATGTTTTACGGAGCTTTCCTCCCTTTTCCCTTTTCCCCATTTCCTGTTACTAGGATTATGGTTTTTGGGTTCCGTACACCAGCGTCTGCCTCGTGTTCCTCTTCGTCATCTTCTACGGAGGAGGACCAGGTAAAAAAAAACACAGTGTAACAAGCTGAGATATAGATGCTTATAAAAATCTATATCTTATAAGATGTTTATATGCTTGAAAGTATGATTCATTGGTTTGTCTTTGCTCGACAGCTGGAGTCACCATGCCACTCAGTTATGAGATGTTTGTCCAGTCGTATCGCTCGACCGCCTTCATGTTTCTGGGACTTATAACGTGGGCAGGCTTCACTGTATTCGGCTTCCTTTTTCCGTTTCTCCTTGTAAGTTACTCACGTGCATCTTAGAATGATAGTAACTCCCGATTACTGTGCATATAAATATCTAAATCTCCAAGGAGACGGCTTTAATGTAGGAAGTATTAACTTTTACATATCCACAATACACCGGAGGAACCCCGGAGAAAGACTCGCATAACCTTTTCACCCCTAACGTGTGTGACGTTACAGGAAACTAATCACTGGTGGGCTGTTGTGATAAAACGGTAACTGATCACTACAGTGTTCATCAGATCATTATGTTTTTTTATTTCCTACACCACAGCAGTTACACTTGGTGTTGTGGTTATAGTAAACACTGTAAACTATTTCCCAGACGAAGAAATGCAGCTTGTCAGAATAAAGAGTAAAGAATTCCGAGACAATCCGAGACATTTTTAAATGTAAGCGAGTTTCTATTACTAAGGAAACAATCACGTTACAAGCAGGATGTTAATATAAACAGTGCAGCTGGAATTACTGTCAGAGATGCCGAGGCAGGAATAGGAATTGAACAATAATTCACCGGTTCTGTGCTAGAAATTAATATAAACAATACAGTACAATGCAAAGAGTTCAACTCAGCTACCCTGCACTATAATTCTCACATTTAACGTGCATAATTATAGCTATTTAAAACGTCCCCCGCTGCAGTCATACGTATGAAAAGCAGCCGGGAATAAAGATTATAATCCTGCCTGGTCTTTCTGTTCTGATTGTTCAACCATAGAAAAGCCTGAACAAAACCTCACAGAACTCTCTTGTGTTCCTCAGAATGCCATGAAGTCCTTCAGCTTTTTGATGTTCTCCTGCGTTTGTCTGGTCGCATCCCTTTACGTCGTCTTCATATTGCCGGAAACAAAGAGCAAAACTCCACTGGAGATCGCTGAGGATTTTAAAAAAATCCGAGTGTGCGGCTCTGCGATCGAAGAGAAATGTTTGGAGACAAAGCTGTGAAAGATTTATGTTATGTTTAATTTATGTTTAACCTAAATCATAAACACTAACACAAAAACAATACAATTTGAACACAAGCTATAAAAACACCGGAAAAATTCAAATTTGAACATGAGTTATAAAAAGTAATAAATTTTTTTTTGTGTGTGTGTTTTTAATCATTTGTGTTCAATTTCTAAAGTTCTGCATACGTTTGTAATTATCTTTGTGTTTTTATAATTTATGCTCAAATTTTAATGTTATGTTTTTTGTTTCTATTCAAATTTTCTTGGTTGTGTTTGTATGTTTTTTATTTTGTGTTGATATGTTCAAATTTTAACAATAAAATAATCTCAGTACCCCAAAACCATGCAGCACTGTTTTACACTCAAATCCTTCATCAGACTCTGTACAAGTTGAACATGTGAATAATTTATTTATTTAAAAGAACACCAATACGCCATATGTTTAAAGCTGAAACATCTGTTTGTTCTGTTAAAATTTTGATGAATCTGTAACTAAGAAAACATACTCTTAAAGCACTTAGCTAGTTATGCTTTCTTCCAGCTAATCATTACCGAGCTAGCTCGTAGCTAGCGAGTCTGTGGTTTTGTTAGCTTTAAGGAATGTTTTTTTTAAACCTTAAAACCTATAAAACCCATATAAGTCTGTTCATTCTCAGTAATTGTGTATAGTGGGTTGGATGCATTGGATGTATTGTGCCTGAGTTAATGGCGCTAACTGTTAGGTTGCTGCTAGAAAATAGCAACATCATTATTGTGATTCTGTGGTATTTGTTTCTCAACTTGTTTTTAGATGTAGTAGGGCTGGAATTTTGCAGAGATCTGAGGAGAAATCCTCTGGGATTTTAAAGTGAGCTCTCATTATAAACTCCACCTCATTGTCCAAATTGATCTTCATCTGCATTTCAATTCTGTGCCATGAAATTACAGCTCAGTGGCTTTAGGAGTCCAGCGGGATTTCCCGTCAGGCTTCGTTCGTCCTTATCTCCGTCTGCCAGGCAGCACTTTTCAACTCTGAACTCATTTAGTCTTTAAATATACACCGTGTGCTATTCGTAGACAAGGATGTCAGATTGTGATGGACATCATCGCGTGACTAACGAGACGTTTTATCGTCCATCGGCTGCCGGTCCTTATGTGTGTAAAACTGGGGTTTAATCGAGAGGGAGTTTATTCCCTTCACATTCATGTGCTAATGTCAACTGCCTCCAAGCCCTGATGGGACGAATTTAATGACACCAACGTCAATATTTAGCAGCAAAATCTTCAAATCCAGCAATAAATGACTTTATAACTAAATAAAAAATCCTTCACTTTGTGCTGGAATTTAAAATGAAATAAGCTTGTACTATAAAGTACCTTCCCTCCAATTAAACCCACATTTCTAGTGCCATGGTAGGTGAGATGCTACGACCAGGGAGACGGATCTTTAATGTTGAGATTCAAATGTCAAAAAAAAAAAAAAAAAAAAAAAGAAGTGTACTATAAAATCTTGGGCATCACCAGTAGTAAAAGGCAATAAAGAGTCCAATAAGGAGTCCATCAGGTGTTGGCTGGACCGCAGAATGCGGAAGGTCGACTGGTTTATTCCTCTCAACAACAATACCAAGAAGACAATTCTGTTTGGCTTTTTTTTTTTTAAATATCCTTTCCCTGGGAACAAGTACTTTCAAGAGTCCACAAGGTTAAATGTTGGATGAGGATCAAATCAAGAACAGCTGCATAGGTTACAGTTTCCTAACCAGTCTGCCTGATTTTGCATGATTCACGTCTCAAATCCACCGATAGGGAAATAACTTGGAACGTTTGCAGGTATGATTCAACAAACCCTCATTACTGTATCAAACTCACAAGAACTTTCGGGTTTATCCAATCCGATTGTTTTGGGATTGTCATAATTTTATTATGTTTTTGTGTTCATATTCAAAATTTCATGTTTTTTGTTTGTATGTTTGTGTTTATAATTTATGTTCAAGTTTAAACATATATAATATAATGGCAGCTCCATCATGACTGGCTCCTTGGGAGTATAATCTGACATGGAGAACATGTGTAGTCCGACTACAAAGTTATCAGAGATCATCTTGTTCACCGTGGTTTAAGTATGACAATAAAATGATGATATGTATACTCACCATATCCTACAATTTTGTTCACTTTTCCAGAACTTTCCAAAAATTTTCAGAGCCGACAGAAGTCTGAGAGATCTTTATGGAACCAGTGCGTTGGAGCAATTAGACTTGTTAGTGAATTGTAGTACATCTGGATGGTCAGATGGAGGAAGTGTTTATCTTCAGAATAGAGAGACAGAGCGAGAACAAAAGGGAGAGAGAGAGAAAAACCACCAAAAACAAAACACGATGAAAAAAGAAATCCTTGTGTAACTCTTACAATGTTCGGAAAAGAGTCCAAAACCAGCAAATGAATCCTAACCTGATATCTAGTGCAGCACTGATTAAACCTTCATACGTACCACGATGTGAATGTGCATAACGTCATAGCCGTGATTCACACGAGAGCAGTCAAAGTTTTTGAGCCAAGTGCTTTATCAGACAGGAGAATTTCAGGGACAATCAGCTCGCTGTTGAACCGAGCTAAGGAACGAACGCAGCGCTAATTCCGTACTGAGAATGTCAAGCACTTTGACAGCACGATAGAGCTTCTGTCAGCAAGACAAAGTCACTGGCAGCTGCACAGTGACAGTGTGAACTGTTCAGGTCTGAGGGGCCAGGACAGGTTGCTGAGGTATAATTAGGTCCATTAGCATGATTATGAATGTGGGTTTGAGCTTCTTCCTGACTGAAGGTGTCCGTTATTTGTCTGGATGAGAGTGAGTGAGCGTGGGGGCAGATGGCCTTTGTTTCTCCATCATGAGGGAGACAATGTGCCGTTCCTGTCTTTTTCAACAAGTACAGCATACACTCTTCTTCGCCGTCTGGTATCGTCGATCTAACAAACGGGTCGATAAATAACGAGAAAAATCATTTCAATTTCCATTAGCATTAAATCAGCACCCAAATGGATGTCTTGCATTTGCTTATTATTTAGAATCATTTCTAATTAGTTATATGAGAAATGTGTACATACTCAAAACAATCTAGGGTCATGTGAATGGACTCGATTCAGTTACACAAAAATATATTGTTTGTAATTTCCGATTTTCCACCGGCGGGGTACGAATGACTGATTCGATCTAATTCACTTACATAAAAGTAGAGAAATTACCAAATTACATCTAGGACAAATCGGATAATGTTTTATTTCCTGGTTGTTTTTGTGTAAATGAACCACACCGAAGAAGATACCGTTAGTTGCTAAATTTTCTGGGGTTTTAGTAGCTCGCTAAATTCATAGGTTGGCTAATTCATACAGGTTTTTAACTACTTAGCTATCTAGAGAAATTCTGCCTTGGTCATTATCCTGAGTGTTACCTCAAAGTCTCTTCAAACACCCCAGAATTCAAACACCGAAGCGACATTTTAAGATACAAATAGTTGTAAAAAGAAAAAAAAAAGTTTAGTCAGCTAGTGAAATGTTCATGTTTTGGTTTGTAGGTCATCACATGTTCTTTACAGTATTTAAAATTTTATAAATTGGCTCAGAGCTGCTTATCTGTCTTCACCATCTCAGACACTGCTACTGCTGACTTTGGATTTTGTCTAGAAGTGACATTATTTCAAAATTTGGCTTACAGACCTGTGAGATTATATGCATTCTTAATTTTACTCTTTGTATTTAAAATTTTAATTTTTCACCCCTGATCTTGCCATGTGTCCAGAAATGATTATTAACACTTCATGCTGTAAACTAAAAGCTCCTGTTTATTCTAGCTTGAAATTTGCTGCATGGTGCCACCCCGTTTGACCAGGTGCCCTTAGCGAGTGCTTGGTATGTTCACCCGTTCAGAGAGCTGGAGGTCAGGGCAGATAGCAAGCATGTGCAGTGTTTGAAGATTAGAAATGCTGGACCCAAGATCTTAGGAACACCATTAGCATTCTCCAGAGTGACAGAGACATGATCCAAAGCTCTTATCAGGATTAGCATCGCCCTAATCCAGAAATTCCTAATTCTTTTAGAAACTTCCTGTTGATATACGAGCCACGAACGGGCTCCAATGAAGCATGGACATTTCTCAGAACAGACCCACGTGTGTTGTGCGAGTGGGCGTTATGAATCAATGTGCCACCAGTTCACACTACAGAGAACATCTCGGTGTGTGTGACTGAACAGAACAGAACAGAACAGAGTAAACCAACAGGAAAGAAAAAGTGGAAAAAAGTAATAAAACAAAACAGGACGTGCTGTTACAGGATCCCTGTTGATTGTTTTCCATCTAACAGCACCACATGGAGTGTTTTTGTTTCTCTTACAACACAAAAACCCATGCTTTTTTACAGCATGCACCAAAGAACACAATTTTTTCCCCCACTGGCATCGTATAAATGAAAGCTGACACTGGAGACTCCTTCCGCAAACCCGTATCTCCAGGATTTTTAAATAGAATTAACACTAAATCAAGAAAACGGTGACATGTGAGCGTCCTAACACAGAATTCTTCCAGTTCTACCAATTTGAATAATTTTCCTCGAAACAGGAAGCGGTAACTCGGCGGTTAAGATGGCGGACGGCTGGTGGGAAGGACGTGAATTGAAGTCACAGGACCAACAAGCGACTGCTGTTGAGCATGACCTGTAACTGCTCAGCTATATAAATTAGATAAATCTAAAGATGTTCTGGTTATGGCAGTCTACCAAATGCCGTAAAACATGGTTACATGAAAATAATTTTTTTAAAAAAGTACAAAACACTTTGCAATTGTTTCATTCTTTCTTTTTTTTTGGCCACAACAATCTGGGAAAATCCTGCAGGGACCGAATAAACAAACATCCTTTCCACAGAAACCTTGAAAATTATTTTAGATTTATTTTCAGTCTTACATTCTATAGTTATTCTACCATACAATCCTGGTGACTGAGCTGCTGATATAAAAGCAATAATGTGTTGTGCAGTCAGACAGAGCTTAAACCCTATCTCTTTGAGTGGAATTAACATATGTTCCTGTACACATTCTGCCCTGGAGACAGAATGTATGTGTCTTGACATAACTTGGATACGCTTTCTAATTGGAGATGTAGGGAATGGGAACGCTGATAGCTTAAAGGGCATTATTGCCAGCCTTGATTATGTGACACGGGAAGCGCACCAAGGCGTTTTTAGACCAAGAACAGTTTTATTCGCTACAACACATCGTTAACAGTTTCAACACGCTATTTACGCCAATGGATACTAAACCAAGCTGGCAACCGAATCCCCACCAGGAGAGGATGAGACCCAGAACTGATCTGGGGTCAACCCTCGTTTGCTCCGGTGCTAATTGAAGACACATGATGAGGAGCAGACTGGATATCTCGGTCGGTTGCAGTCACACGATTCCTATTCACGAGTTGCTGTTGCGGCGCCATTAACATTCCTGCATCTTACAGTTGCGAGTAATTAAACGAAGCTATTTTAAGGCCGAGAGTGCTAAGCGGTAATTTGGTGGAGTTTGGCTTTAAACACAGATGATTACGGATTTCGGCAACCTTCGAAACAGACTCCACATCCTCCGCTTAAAGGGAATAAATAGCAGATACGGGAGCTATTCGGGGAAGCTGACTCGACACGAGTCAGGGCCGAGTTTTCAAGAGAAAAATCAAACGCAGATATGGGATGATATCGTATTCATTCATTTATATTCATTTTCAAGAAATATACATTACAAAAGCTCTTATAATATCACCATGGCTTGTTTTTTCCTCATTATAGATTCATTTGGTGCTAAAATTAGTGAAGGATGTGACTCAAGTATACGTTGAGTAGCTAGTAGCAAGAAAGGTTGAATAAAGCACGAGAATTCTGAGAATATGGATCACTATTTGCTTACATGGAGGACTGTTCTGCTTGGGACTCGAAACATCTGCAGCAAATTCCAGGTGCTGAAATATTTTAACAGAATATTTATTTGTTGTGCCACGAGGCTGCATGTTCTCCCTGACCCTGTGTACAGATTACAGATGGACTGATGATTCATGATGACATCTTTTATAAAAAACAGGACAACGTTCCCGAGTAAACGTCTTAACCGAGGAATAGCTGTGTACTCTGTACTTATACTTCCAGAAAGAGACGTACATGCTTGTGGACAAGGTATGTCTCTGCAACATTGAACAAAAAAAATCCCATCAAAGGGTTTACGATCTTTTACGATTCTCTTTAGATTGACAAGGTTCCCGAGGTTCCAGAACAAGACTACAAGGCTATAAACTACAAGATTTAATATCTGCTTAAGGATTTGTGAAGAAAATGACATTTTAGAAGGTAATAAGTACATGCAGCTTACAGCTCGTTCTCTGGCTTTATGGTGCTTTTCCTGTAACTTTCGACAAACAGGAAGTGGGGGTTAAAGACACAAGACTACCAAGCTACAGCTGACAAACAAGCCCCTTAACTGCTCAGTTAAAAATTAAGCTTCACGTTAGTTCTGGCAGGCTACGTCGTCAAGCGGGCATCAGTTGTTAATCAACAGTCCACGATACGCACCAATCCGGTTATGTCATCCATATAACCCGACCATTTAAATTCCCATTCATTGAGCCGCTTTCTAGCGCGCCGCCGCCGCTGCGACTTAAACTCCCTCCTTCGACCTCGACTCCTTCATCATGCCGGAACCCGTGTTTGTTGTACCAGTTTACGTCTTAAATATCCACATATTTTCTCTCTCTCTCTCCCTAATTATTTCATTATTTATTTATCCATTCATTCTTTTATTATTTGCAAAAAAAAAAACAAACCTCTATGCATGATCAATGGTTCTGTTATAAAGGGGGTCTATTCTATTTTCTAGTGCTGCTCTCCCCGCTCGGACGGGCGCATGGATTCCTGCCCCGAACAGAACCATACCACCAACACTAACTGTATGCTATCCTGTAATAAATTCTCATTTGACAAAGTGGTCCTGACAGAAATGAGATAAATATGGTCATTTCCACAGGTACCAAATCTAGAGATGTGTTTGGCACAAGTGGCTAATCTTCTCCCTTTGGAAACACTTACGCATGACTTGCAGAACAAATTTGAATTGTTTTGCCGGACATGGGCCCCTTTGTGGGATTTACTTGAACAAGCGAGACCCCAACCCTGACCTGTTTTGATTTGCCCTTTGCCTTTCCACATTCACTCTCATATTAAATATGCATTGTTGTTATATTGTTACTAATATGTTTGAATGTATACTGTGTGTGCTGACTGATTGGCTCTGTTGTTGTTTTGTTGGAGTTCTAATAAGAAATGAATAAAATTTTTATTAGAAAAAAAAAAAGAGAGACAAATGTAAGTTCTCCTGATTAATGGCATGTACTAAATGCCAAGGGGGAAAAAAAGACAAGTTTTATTAGAGATTTTGCGTTTTTATGAAAATGACCAACCTTATCAAATCAAACGGTCACAGATGATGTTTTAAAATGTAATAAATGTAATGTAACGTTATAAAAACTCCGTCTCTGACGTTATGGTGCGTTTTCTCAATGACCGACTGCAGTGCAGCCCTCAAACCGCAAGAAGAATATAGCCTTATTAACTGCTCCTAAAGCTTAAGAACTCTGATGCCAGTTTAACATGGCGTGAAGCGTGGCCATAAACCACAGTTCATTTTTAACAAAAACCTGTAGCCATGCACATAGCGTGAAGTGAACGAGTGCTTTAAACTCATGCTACAAGTTTAAAACAGCTTCGGTATGGGTATCGACTCGTGCGAACGAGCTCGATTCAGCAAAAAAAAAAAAAAAAGACTCTTGATGGTTTTCATTAGTGAATTAGACATGGTGTGTTTTGAAGGGATTCTCATATTGTTTCGTTCCTCTGCACTCATCCCACAGGATTAAACAGTGAACACTGACTCCGGATTTACCAGAGTAAATAGTCAATATAATTATTCACTAGACTCAACAAGGAGTCTTGGTGAAACTGCTGCATTTTTCCAACAAAATGCGGGGAAAAAAAAACAGCAGACGATATCCTGTGAAGTAGACATATCAAGGGAGATATAATGAGATTTGACTGCTTGTGCAGATGTATTCTACAGAGACACACCACAAGCCAGACGGTGGCATCTTCCAAAGCATATTTCCTTTCAATAATCAAATCGCTTCGTACCCGAGCGAAGCTTTCCCAGGACAAATAGAAAATAAGAGAGAGAGCTTGGGGTGTATGTAGCTCTGATGAGGTTCACATGCTGAATTAAACGCTGCTCGATACGTCCTCCGTCGATGCACAGAGAAGCCCGAGAGCTTGGTTTCTTCTCACTACTGCAAACAATGAAGCTCCTCTGTTTTGTTTCAAATTCTAAAAAAAGAAAAAAAGCTCGTCTCGTGGACTTTAGAGAAACATAAAGAACAGGCCAAGCTGCTGAACGTCAACCCGTATGGGCGTCGTCTGATCGGCTACAAATCCTTCTTGTTTTCCTTTCCATCCTATAATATTTGGCACTGCTGCTACTGAATACAGACAAACCATCTCTTCTGACCGGCAGGGTGGGAACCCAAGCAAGAACGAGAAACCAGCATCATCCCACCCAGTCGTTCTCCCAGGATTCGCCCTTAATGAACTTCACATGTTTATGCAGCTGGTTTCTACAATAACTTTTGTTTTTTCTCCACATTCACCACATTATACAATACACACATTTTGAAGACAGGCATTCCATAAAGATGAACACAAAGACATCTAAAGCCTCGTGTCTGTCAAGGATATTAGTGCTTCACCACATTTAATCAAGTCATTCCTCAGGATTCAAACATGGCTACATGATTCCATTCCCAACACAGCATTAGAAGCACTTTAAGGCTACTTTATACAGGTCGATAAACCGGGGTCTTATACCTTTACTGCATGTCACGCTGCTCAACACGGTGTCAATGGCATTCTGGTTAAGTTCTGGAGCAGACTGTGTGATATCAATTTGCACGCTTGCAATAAAAGGTTTTGGCTCCCGGTGGCATTTTTTTTTACGTTTGTTGCAGCAGTGTCGAAAATTTGGAGATTTCCGACAGAACTAGCTCAAAGTTCCTAATGCTGAGCAAGTCGTATTAAGTGCGCATCTATCTTTCACTAACCTTCCAAATTTTGTCTACAATCATTTTTCTAAAATCATCCGACAGACTGAATTTCCAGACTTTAATAGATATTTTATTATATAATTTATTAAGAGATTTGATAAATGCTCATGGCAAAACTCCTCATTAGCCAAATACCGGCACACTAATTAACATAGCGTGATTGCTTTCCTCATATGGGGCACCGAGATCTCAGTATCGTACTGCAAGTCTAATGAAAAACAGCCCTATTATTAATATTAATGTTACCACAGTTAGATTTAGAGCCCATCCATGCATCCATACATATTCTGTTGTGTTAATCGTACAACGGGTCATGGATCTATCCCAGGGGGAACAAGGCAAATATGCCAAAATGTAAAGATGCCAATCAGCCTACAGTTCATGTCTATGGCCTGAGGAAGGAAATTGCCAAAGCACAGGGTGATCACGACTAAGGCGCTTCACCAAAATTTATTTATAACATGCAATAATATCATTAATCTGATCTGCTCTGATAATGTGTTGATTAATATAGTTATAGTTTCTCTACTACACAATGATGGAATTAATCAGTGTAATAAAATATTTGTCACTTACAAAGGATTCATGTTTGTTAGCACTTTGTAACAGCAAGCTTTCTGACTCAAGAAAAAAAAAGACTGAAGAGAGAAGGAACGTTAGAATGCAAGTTAACAGGAACTAACTTAATTTTTGGACGTAACTTTAAAAGGAGGGAGGGCACGGTGGCTTAGTGGTTAGCACATTCGCCTCACACATCCAGGGTGTGGGGTTCGATTCCTGCCTTGTGTGTGTGGAGTTTGCATGTTCTCCCCGTGCCTCGGGGGTTTCCTCTGGGTACTCCGGTTTCCTCCCCCGGTCCAAAGACGTGGTAGGTTGATTGGCATCTCTGGAAAATTGTCCGTACTGTGTGTGTGTGCGTGTGTGTGAGTGAATGAGTGTGTGCCCTGTGATGGGTTGGCACTCCGTCCAGGGTGTAACCTGCCTCGATGCCCGATGACGCCCGAGATAGGCACAGGCTCCCAGTGACCCGAGAAGTTCGGATAAGCGGTAGAAAATGAATGAATGAATGATCTTTAAATGGATAAAAAGAGCATAAAAGATGGATAGATTTCTCCATCATCGATTAGTTTCCTGTAATAGCAAACCCGGGTTGCGTTGTGTCCTTTGTGATACGTATCGTGTGACTTTACAATTTTTTAAATTTGATTAGTATTCAATTTCAGAGGGAATATTTCTTTAGCAAAGCTAACATTTCACACAGGTCCTGCCCGTGCCAGCAGCGCAAGTCTACTCTGAATCTCAGTAAGTCAAAGCGAGGGCGAAATGAATCAGCTTTGTGAAAAGGAAACGTCTGAGTAACAGTGGGCAGAGGACGCCTCGTCGCTGTGTTCTGATGCATTTATTCATTGAGCAGATGGTGAGTGAGTTGCCCCCCCCAAAGACCATGTCGTGCTCTGACGATCTGGAACCAACAGCTATCAGTCAAACTACTTGATGAAATGCACTTTTAATTTCCAAATACAGGACAAAAACCAGCAAAGTAACTTGCATGCATTCCTATGGAATCTCTACATTATACTTAATACATAAATGATTCTATTGTTACAAAATATAAAAAATATGTGTGTATACATTTACATTATATTCACTTTACATCCTTAACTTAAGTGTATTTATTCATTTGTTTACTAATATACACATCGTAATTACTGAATCGACTCATCTGGAAACACACTGCAAGGAGAAGTGACGTGAAACTGGGCCGTCTATAAACGGAAGATAACTAAACGCAATTGCACGTCGGCTGCGGAAAGACCGGGCGAAACCTTTTCGAAGAATTGATTACTTAGGTATATTAAAATTAAACAATGATGCAAAAGCGTAATCTTAAGCGGTGACGTTACTGCATATCGCTTACTGACGACCACACGATACTGAAAAGCAGATTCAGGCGAAGAGAACCGTTGGCTTGTTATAGGTGAGTGCAGCAGGAGTGTAGGTTAGGAAATTATACAGTTTTTGCTTTTCCTGCGCTTGCGAGTGTGTAACTGTCCTCGAGTTCCAAGGTGACCAGATCCTACGAGTCCTGTAGAACTGTACTTGTGCAGTAACTCCTCACTGGTCATATACCTTAGGTTAACAGGTTTGGGAATTGGCTCTCCCAAGAAATAGCCTTCGTCCTCGGATTCGGAAGATGAAGAACAGGTAGAGCACCAGTCGTCATCGTAATCGTATTGATCCCAGGCGTAGCGACCCATGTGACGCTGCGGAGCTGGGTTCTGAAGCGTAAGGTCAGAAGTCGTGCGAGGGCACGGCCTGAACGGCTGCTGCCTCATTCTAGAATCTCTAATCCCACCGTTTATTTGATCCCGCTGACCACGTGGAGGAGGAAATCGATCATAATCCTCACATACGCGTAGTTGTGATCGCTCCGGGATAGCCGGAGGTTGTTGGGCTGCCAAATTGAGCGCGTTTTCAGAACGAGAACGACGGGAACGCCGTGCACGGTGATGATGTCTTCGTCGCGGCTCTTCCGGTTCACGAACGCGCCGATGGGTCCGTTCACTCATGGGTGCCAATCGGGCATTGTGAGCACTGCTCACTGAACTTGCCCTGTCCTCTTCCTGATAGGTGAAGCCAGGTGGTAGAATGGTGATCCCAGGAGACTGCTGCGAATAGGGAAGCTGATATTTCACTTGCACCGGTGGCGCCATCTCTAGGTAAGGCTGCCTGCTGGTGAGACTGTGGAGAGATTCTGAGCTGTGGAACTGCACTGAAGAGTTCAGGGTGCCCATGTTGCTCTTCTCCGAGACGTTCATGCCGGAGTCTTTACTCAAGTCGGGCATAGAGAAGCGGGACAAGTGCTCCTGCCTCTTACCGCCACCGTCTGCCGAGATTCCTGCATTTGACACAAGAAAAGTTAAAAAACAATGTGTGCATATAAAAGGGAAGAAACACAAATAATATCATCATGCCAAGCCAAAGCAAGTCAAGAGCTACCTGTAGCATTTGACAGAGCTAGCGACTCCATGGAACCGCGAGGTGTTTGCTCCATTGGTGTCAGCTGTTCACTAAAGCTAAGTGCATTGATGGGGTTTCTGCTGCGGCCCATCTGAGCCACGACCTCCCTCTCTCTTTCTCTCTCTCGCTCCCGTTGAAAGGCATGCATGCTGACAGAGCGCTTGTCCACGAACCCATTGGATGGCAACTCATTAAAGCTAGCTTGCGCTTTCAGCTCCGAAGGGTAACGTTCATCCATTTCTGGCTGGAGCCAGTTCTCATTGAACGAATGTCCTTTGAGGGCAGATATAGGAGGTCTCTTGGACTGTGCAGACTCTCTGAGCTTGCTGTCTTGCTGGGCATAGGATGTTCTGATGTTGCACTGACTCAGCAGCTGCAGAGGAGTTGGCGAAGTTTCGGCGCGACTTTCATAACCATATCTATCGGGTTGCTTTTTCCAGGATGGAGGATCTCGGGTCAGACTGGGGGCCTGACTCGACAGACTCAGCAAGTCCATTTGTAGGGAAAGAGGATCCACATCAGCTGAGTAGCGCATGCTAGAACCATTTCCACCACTGTTGCTACTGCTCTTGCTAGATTTAGAGCTGCTGTGCCTGGCCTCATGAGTGCGGCCACTTTGGAAGGCAGAGTCTGAGGAGTCCGAGCCGTTGACATCCTCGTTCACGCTACAAGCCCGCGAGCAAAAGATCTGACCCTGTTTGGGCAGAAATGGACGACCCAAGAGGGACTTCTTGCAGCGTGCACAGCAGAAGCAGTCTTCAGTGGCATGCCAGTGCTGCCCGTCGTACGTCATTTGACCCTGGTCAATACCTACAATGGAAAGAGTTGGCAGATTAAAAAATAGGAGCAAATATGATGAATGATTTGGAAAGAAAAGTTACAACCCATACAACAAACTGATACAAACTAAAGTCCCACTGTTAAGGTGATACTTCACTCCTCCCCATTTTAGAAACTAAATCCTCAGGTAAAAATAGACCCCGTAACGTCCTTGAGCAGACTTGCTTGGTTTTTATAAAAATCAATGTCTGTACCTCAAAAACAATAATAAAATAACAAAAAGAAATAAAAAGAAACATAAGACATAAGCAGGGTCCAGTCAATGGAGCTCTAGTTACTGAAGTTTTGATGGTCAAGTATCACTTTTAGTGCATTTTAATGGTGCCATTATAAATATTGATGAGTAAGATAAGTAAAGGAAAGAAAGTCCAGATATTAGGAAGTCCACTCTAATTCCCTTGAAGTGCAAAAGTGTTTGGAGTAAACTGATTATGCTGCACGGTTTGCACTACACAAATACATTACGTTTTAATTACAGCTTCACTTACACACGCGAGCCGGCCCCAGCCTAATGGGCAACATCTGTTTGCAAGCCATTTTTTAATCAGTTTCACTCTTGTGCTTTCTGTGGCCTGTACAGAAAATGATTACAGACAGAATTTGTACTGAGTGACATGTCAAAATGCAGCTGGAACCGTTACCGGGCTCGAAACTCATGAGCCGACAAGCCAGAGATATTACGGAATGGAGTGTGGCCTTGAGTCACAGTTAGGGGCAACTAAGTAATGGAAAAATTGGGCAATATATGAATAATCTCAATAAAGTGTTGGGTCTTAAGGATGGCTCTTGGCTTACGGCTTGGTACTTTTGGAATGGTTCTTATAAACTAGGATTGAAATAAATAATTGTAAATGTAAATAAATGTTGAGCAATTATTCTTTAACGGTTAAGAAAATGAGAAAAGAAAAGTGGAAAGGGTTTTATGTTCCTCAAGTCCAGAGTAGGAACTATCGACATAAATTAGTCCCGACAATATTGAGGGGATATACACCAAAATATAACGCGGACCCAAAACACTTCCTCTTCCTTCAGCAGAGGCTGTGATGGCTAGAATTCGAGTGTGAATATCTCTGCCAAGCATTTCAGGGTTACATTCTAGTAAATAACTCTAGCTTACTGTGAAGTCTTGCCATTCTCTGTTTGCAAGTCATTTTGTTTCCTGTTGACTGCTTTACTGCATACTGGAACCTTGCCTGGTTTTTGTTTAGTGCCTGCCACTTTGGTTTTATGTGAGAAACACTGACTATCAGAACCGGATCGGATGTTTCACAGCTGCAGATCTGCAGCAATTCCGAAGATCGGAGGAAGCGGTTCAGCCCCGGCTCGGCGGACAGATAAGGTGTCGGCCGACGTGTTCACCTACCGATGTGTTCTCCGCAGGAGTCGCAGTACTCGGCATAGAGGGACTCAAAACATCCGCAGCAGTACGGCCGACCCTCTTTCATGATGTAACGCTGGCCACCCAAGACGGTCTCGCACTCGAAACAGCAGAAGTGCTTCATGTGCCAGTGCCTGCCTTCTGCTTCTGTGCACTCATCTGCAAAGATGATCTGAGGGGGAAAGAGGTAAAGAGAGTGATGGGAAGTGATGCATGGAGCCATTCATCATTGACTAGAAGCTAAAAGCCAAAACTGCACCCATCCATTATGTTTAATTTTAGGACAGACAGCAAGGCTCAGTGGAAGCGATCCCAGCAGCCCTCGCCCTGGGCGACTCTGCTGCACCGAACTCTCTCGTGTATCAGAAGTGAGGGAAAAATTTGTTTTATATTTTTACACGTACAATTATCAACCGCCGGTTCATGCTTTGCGTTCGTTCAAAACTGACTCGATATAAAAGACAGGGCAAGCCAGATGCCTGAATTATTCATGACCATGATTAATCCCTCCATTACTCCAAGTAAGATTCTGCTGTTAAACCTCTGCGTTTAAAAATGCATGCGCTCAACCGTTTGCTCACGGGATCTCTCATCATACATGCATGCTTCTGAAAATGAGCTGAAAACCTGCGAATTCTGATCGGAGACATGACTCGATATTGCAAACGTAGATGTCTTATAAGCCGTCGAGACCGTCGGCTGGTTAAAAGAGAAAAAGGGTACAAAGGAAACCGTGCAAGAATGTAGGTTACTAGGACCGAAATTTGGGGACACAGTATGATCACGTGATCATGGGTGTAGAGATCATAAAACATGATGAAGGTGCAGGAAAATAATCGAAGATGCGGTTACAGTCACCACCCAGATGGTGATTAATCTGACCAATCAGAATCGAGAACACGTCACTGTAGTAACAAAATATTGTACGTTGGTGAAGGCAGAACTGAAGCTACATTCATCCTGCACATGCTGTTGGTGTGAGGGGGGGGGGGGGGGGGGAGTGAGGGGCTTGTCGTACCTCGTCGCATGCTGAGCACCGCGGTTTCAGTCTCTCGGCGTGGTGTCGCCCGCAGTAGATTTTACCCTCCTGGTAGAAGTAAATGAGGTCCACCAGGAGTTCGTCACACGTGCTGCACACGAAGCAGTGAGGATGCCAGCAGACGCCGTGACCTGCCCGAGACGCAAACATGGCGATGTCGCCTCCGTTAATCTGACCACCGCACTGAGGGAGAGACAGACCATAAAACATTATAAATGATCAGATGTCACGTTCTCGACGTCGCCGTATACGAATAAAGCACACGGCCGGACAGACGGATTTGTCACAATGATTATTCATGGGAGATTTCATTTCCTTTTCCGTCTCATTTTACATACCTTTAAAATTGAGTTCCTTTAAAATGAGACAGCTCCTTAAATGAATGAATTGAGCAGAGACTTAAAAAAAAACAGAATTCGGTCTAAATCAATATAAATGGCAGAACAATTTACAAGCAGACATTTGATACAGCTGTTTGAATTTCATTGGTCAGAATGACCTCACAGCCCACCAATCACAGGGCAGTCCACATCGATCGTCTGCGTTTATGATAATACTATGAAAATGACGCACTGCGTGGTTTTTAAGTTGACGGGATTGTATTGAAGAATTTTACCTGAATGATCCTTGTAGTCATGCAGAGGTCAGCACTAGTGTGTGTGTGTGTGTGTGTGTGTGTGTGTGTGTGTGTGTGTGTGTGTGGAGGATTAAATCAATAAAGGCGACCTTTCTATACCAGAGTGCGTCTGATTATGATGACAGAAGAAAATAAATCTAGCACGGTGGCGTCTCAGCTTTCAGGCATACGCTCTCTTTAATAACTCGGGTCTTTGCTTCATTGCTTCATCATTTTCTGCTGTATACCTGAAAAGCCTTCTATTTATAGGGATAAACACTTTCTGTTCCTGCACAGCTGAAGACAAAATAAATATCTGCAGGTTACACAAGTGTGTGTGTGTGTGTGTGGGGGGGGGGGGGGTAACGACACCATCTGTGTGTCAGGGGCAGCAGAAATTCAAATAAGGGCAAGCAGGTGGACTCAGCAATCTTTAACACTCTTGTATCTTTACAGCAAAAAGGACAAAACTCTTCTTGACAGCAGAGACCTGATCTCTCTCTCTCTCTCTCTGTGTGTGTCTGTGTGTGTGTCTCTCTTTCTCTCTGTCTGTGTGTGTCTCTCTCTCTCTGTGTGTGTCTCTCTCTCTCTGTGTGTGTCTCTCTCTCTCTGTGTGTGTCTGTGTGTGTGTCTCTCTCTCTCTGTGTGTGTCTGTGTGTGTGTCTCTCTCTCTCTGTGTGTGTCTGTGTGTCTGTGTGTGTGTCTCTCTCTCTCTGTGTGTGTCTGTGTGTCTGTGTGTGTGTCTCTCTCTCTCTCTGTGTGTGGCTGTGTGTCTGTGTCTCTCTCTTTCTCTCTGTCTGTGTGTGTCTCTCTCTTTCTCTCTGTCTGTGTGTGTGTCTCTCTCTTTCTCTCTGTCTGTGTGTGTGTGTCTCTCTCTTTCTCTCTGTCTGTGTGTGTGTGTCTCTCTCTTTCTCTCTGTCTGTGTGTGTGTGTCTCTCTCTTTCTCTCTGTCTGTGTGTCTCTCTCTTTCTCTCTGTCTGTGTGTGTGTGTCTCTCTCTTTCTCTCTCTCTGTGTGTGTGTGTCTCTCTCTTTCTCTCTGTCTGTGTGTGTGTGTCTCTCTCTTTCTCTCTGTCTGTGTGTGTGTCTCTCTCTCTTTCTCTCTGTCTGTGTGTGTGTCTCTCTCTCTTTCTCTCTGTCTGTGTGTGTGTCTCTCTCTCTTTCTCTCTGTCTGTGTGTGTGTCTCTCTCTCTTTCTCTCTGTCTGTGTGTGTGTCTCTCTCTTTCTCTCTGTCTGTGTGTGTGTCTCTCTCTTTCTCTCTGTCTGTGTGTGTGTCTCTCTCTTTCTCTCTGTCTGTGTGTGTGTCTCTCTCTTTCTCTCTGTCTGTGTGTGTGTCTCTCTCTTTCTCTCTGTCTGTGTGTGTGTCTCTCTCTTTCTCTCTGTCTGTGTGTGTGTCTCTCTCTTTCTCTCTGTCTGTGTGTGTGTCTCTCTCTTTCTCTCTGTCTGTGTGTGTGTCTCTCTCTCTTTCTCTGTCTGTGTGTGTGTGTCTCTCTCTCTTTCTCTCTGTCTGTGTGTGTGTGTCTCTCTCTCTTTCTCTCTGTCTGTGTGTGTATGTCTCTCTCTTTCTCTCGGTGTGTCTGTGTGCGTGTGTCTCTCTCTCTCTCTCTCTCTCTCTCTCTGTGCGCGTCTGTCTCTCTCTCTGTGTGCGTCTGTGTCTCTCTCTGTGCGCGTCTGTCTCTCTCTCTGTGCGCGTCTCTCTCTCTCTCTGTGCGCGTCTGTCTCTCTCTCTCTGTGCGCGTCTGTCTCTCTCTCTCTGTGCGCGTCTGTCTCTCTCTCTCTGTGCGCGTCTGTCTCTCTCTCTCTGTGCGCGTCTGTCTCTCTCTCTGTGCGCGTCTGTCTCTCTCTCTGTGCGCGTCTGTGTCTCTCTCTGTGCGCGTCTGTGTCTCTCTCTCTCTCTCTCTGTGCGTGTCTGTGTCTCTCTCTCTCTGTGCGTGTCTGTGTCTCTCTCTCTCTGTGCGTGTCTGTGTCTCTCTCTCTCTCTGTGCGTGTCTGTGTCTCTCTCTCTCTCTGTGCGTGTCTGTCTCTCTCTCTCTCTGTGCGTGTCTGTCTCTCTCTCTCTCTGTGCGTGTCTGTCTCTCTCTCACTCTGTGCGTGTCTGTCTCTCTCTCTCTCTGTGCGTGTCTGTCTCTCTCTCTCTCTGTGCGTGTCTGTCTCTCTCTCTCTCTGTGCGTGTCTGTCTCTCTCTCTCTCTGTGCGTGTCTCTCTCTCTCTCTCTCTGTGCGTGTCTCTCTCTCTCTCTCTGTGCGTGTCTCTCTCTCTCTCTCTGTGCGTCTCTCTCTCTCTCTCTCTGTGCGTGTCTCTCTCTCTCTCTCTGTGCGTGTCTCTCTCTCTCTGTGAGTGTCTCTCTCTCTCTCTGTGCGTGTCTCTCTCTCTCTCTGTGCGTGTCTCTCTCTCTCTCTGTGCGTGTCTCTCTCTCTCTCTGTGCGTGTCTCTCTCTCTCTCTCTCTGCATGTCCCTCTCTGTGTGCGTGTCCCTCTCTGTGTGCGCGTGTGTGTCTCTCTCTCTTTCGCTGTGCGTGTGTGTCTGTGTGTCTCTCTTTCTTTGTGTCTCTCTCTGTGTGTGTGTGTCTCTCTCTCTTTCTCTCCCCTCCTACTACTAAGATAGCTATAGAGACAAAAGCTAGCTTGCTAGTAACAACTGATTTTACGCTGTTGTCACATAATTGTTGCATATTTACAGATGGTGAAAAAAAATGTCACACTGTACTGTCTTGTTTCACTATTTTCATGTTTCGGCTAATCTAAAAACCGCTAAAACATTTTAAATATGGTTCAGGTTTTCCCTCTGACTTTTCTAGAATGATTTACCCACCAAACAATTTGCAAAACCTCCAGATGTAAACACATCTAATGCCTTTTAGCACTGCGGGTATCGTCACCTTCGATTCGTCTGCATGTGTAATAAATACAGTTCTACATACTCTGATGTTAAATAAAAGATTTAAATGCAAAATCTCTCACCTGCTCACATATGGCCCCGGTCATGGTGACGGGAAAAGGCCTGACGTTCCCGCGGCCCAGGTTCTCCCGCTTCCTCTGGTTACTAAAAAGTTTGAGCTCCCTCTTCTCCTCTTCATCCAGAGAGCTACAATAACGCACCTGAGCGGGAAAGAAAAATTTCAGACAGACTCGGATGTTATTTACATACGGAAGAGACATTTCTGAGTATGTAAAAAAAAAGCAGTTCAGGTGTGAAGAGAAAGTTCACACACACACACACACACACACACACACACACACACACACACACACACACACACACACACACACACACACACACACACACAGGTGGAGGAAGTGTTCTCACCTCATTGTCGTGAGGTGGCAGCTGGTACAAGAGCTGCTTGATGCGGTGTTTCTCTCCAGGGCTGTTCACATATGGCACCTTCTCCTCAGGCAGAGAGCTGTAATACTGATGAACCTGCAGTTTATCAACCGGGAAAAAAAAATCCCTGACTGTCTGTTAATCTGTGACAAGCAAGTTCTCAACACAGTCTGTATGAACCAATCAGAAGACGTTCTTAAGCCCCTTTTCCACCGGAAAGAACCGGGTGCTGGTTCAGAGCTAGCGCTAGTGCTGGTTCAAAGTTGGTTCCACTGGCGAACCTTCTAAGAACCGGTTTGCCTTTCCACCGGCTAGAGAGCCATCACAGCGCCAAGTGTGACGTCACTGTATACGTGTCACGTGTCCCAGCAACGTTAGCGCAGCAGCGGCAAACACAAACACAACAACAATGGCGGATGTTGCATTACTGTTAATGCTCATGGCTTTGCGAACCTACATTGGCATCCAAACGCGGCAAATAAAACGTGTACGTGCGGCTCCGTGTAATCTGTATAAACGGAGGTTGTAATCGAGAAAGTACATAACGTTATTTTATCGCTAACACAGAAAAAAGTTAGCCTTAGTATGTAGCTACCTACTATCATGTGTGCTGATAATGTATCATATCGCAGAAATGTAAAAGTGTATTGAACATTAGTAAACTTAAGGTACATTATTAAAGGTGCTAACAGTAGCCCCGCCCACCGCTCCTGACGCAAGTCTAGACCAGCAAACTTTTGGTGCTACTTAAGAACCACTTTTCCTGGTTCGGAGCCGATGCTTTGGCGGTCGAAACAGAAAGAACTGGTTCTAAATTAGGCTCCGAACCAGCACTCAAACTGCCTCGGTGGAAAAGGGGCATTAGACAGCAGGACGACATTAAACGGTAGCTCGGGGGCATTAAGTGGTGGCTTGGACTCACAGTGACAAAGCGACCATAGTTCACTAACTTCCAGCAAGAGTGACAAACGAGAGTTGGTGACTAGACGTGGGCGTGTCCACATCATGGATGTGACCGAGATGAGTAACTGAACTTTCTGCAAGTGCGTTCAGCGACGTCCTAAATGATACGATTCAGATAAACTCATACTTATGTCTGTATGTTACGTAGTAAATTGCTAGTTGCTGAGAAACGTTATCACTATGGCAACCGATAGCAGATACGCTTATACGGTAGAGCGTCTAGCGTAAGATGAATCATTTTGCACAAAATTTTGAAATCCTTCTTACAAATCTCAAATGTCACGCACCTCACCTCTTTTTACAGATCCGGCGAAAGACGTTTCTGTTTGTGTTTTTACTTCCGATCAGGTCCGACACGCTCAGTCACGCCCGTATAGAGCTGTACGTTTACTACAAAACCTTCTGCATCAACGGGATAGAAGAAATCCTAACATGTCTAACCTAATCCTAATGATTCTGGTTATATATAAAAAAATCGAATCTGATCTAATGGTGAAATGAATTATTTATTTATTTTATTTAAAAAAAAAAAAAAAACATACTTAAGTAAAGTACAAACTTTGACGTCATCGCTAATCTTTTCATATCTGAAAATTGACCAAAAATTCAGAAATTTACTTAAATTAGAAATTTACTTTTGACTATTTTTTTTAGTTTTGATTACAGTTTACCGACTAAATAGGGACAAAAATAAAATGCGCGTTTTATCACATCTTGAAATCATCCAGCAAGAGACGTATTATGGGACAGAGGACCAATGAGATCTAAAGGAATTTATTTGATTTAATGATTTGTAATATTTCTGACTCAGGGTTCTGAGCGTTGCTAATCGTCCATATATATTTAGACTCGGGTGTAATGTTTGTTACTGCCTCAAATTTTGTTCATCGAATTTCATCATTTTAAAAAAAATTCCACTGCAAGGTTAAAGGTTTCTGCCTTTAATTAAAAGACAAAATGTCTGAAACATGCTGGCGTGCTGGGAATGAGGTAAACATGGGGGCAGGGTGTGATTCAGCCCCTGTTCTTGTTAACCCTTCCCCCATTCCTTGACATGTCCTCTCAAAAACTCAAACACGCACACACAGACAGACAGACACACACACACACACACACACATACAGACACACACACATACAGAGACACACACACACTCATACAGAGACACAGCAATTACAGTCTTGGTGATTTATAGCTGAGCAATGTAAAGTTAATGGAATCTGCCCTCTCACATCCCCGGCTGTTATGCTGACACAGAGGCTTCATCTCCACACCCTGCATGCGTGTTGTCTACTTTCTCATATGCTTGCAAGTATTTGTTCGTCGATTTAGGCGCAGATCTAAATTGCGGTGATTAAGAACGGCGCGCGGACGTGACCTATGCACTCCACCTTTTATGACTATGTGGCGGTGACGAAAGAAGGGTTATTGCCAGTAGCGTACAAACACAAAGCCTTTCATTATATCAGCAGCGTAATGAGGGGATGCATCGTGTCACGATATAATGTTCAAACTGCTTTTTTGAAAGACACACAGGACTTAAACTCAGGATATAAGCTACGGTCGGAATTACAGTAACAGGATGGGTTTTTGGGGTACGCTATGACATGCCAGACCTCCTCCTGGCCTTCCACCTCATTACACATGGCTAATGTCTAATGACTTAACGTGATAAAGCACCGAGCTCCATCTGCCCTTCCTTATAGCATATAAACCCGTCTCGTAAAAAGCTGAACAAAATGGATATCGCATGAGACGTGATTTATAAGCGTCTCCGAGGCACTGCTGTTGGTTGAGAAAAACCAGCAAAGCGGTGCATTCTACTCTATTCATCACTCCCTTTCAGACACGGATGAAGTACAAGAGCATGGATGATGTCCTTCCTGTATAAAAAACACCAGCAGAAGTGGGAATACACGGGAACGTGAATCCCCGGTCCTGAATCTCGAGGTTGTAATTCTAACACGACTCGACCGTCCAGAGCCTCGCCCTGCCCCTGAAGAAGAGCGCGGACTGATGGTTCTTCCGCTGCTTGTCTTGGCCGTCCACTCTTTTTGAGAATTACTGGAGTAGACGTGGGTTCAGGGATTTGTTCAGCTGAAACTTTCAGCGGTCGAGATCCAATAAATTACCGCACTCCTGTCCAACAATAACAATCGGCGCTGGTGCGGTGAGGAGATCTGACGGACGCGAGCCAGCGCTCTCATGCAAACTCGTGGAAATAACTGTAATCAGAGCGAAGAGATCTGGCCGTCTGCCCGCGAGTCCAGGGGTCTGGCAACCACCTTGCGCATCTCGGTACATACAGCTGGCTTTCATGACACAAAGAAGGGCTCTCAGGACATGCTGAAGTTCCCCAGGACAAGAACGAATGCTAGTTATTTACATATTCAGCTTTGTTTCGAAAGGTTATTATATTCTGTTGCTCGGAATAATCACAGCACCGAAGTGATACGAGTCTTTATTATTTATCAGATAAAGCGCCTAGAGCAACCGCAACCAAGTAAAACACCAGAACTTGACTCTGCGCTCGGGAAAGTAGCAGTTCCCGTAACTGTCTTTCCAGATTGTAAAATCATCGTATGGCTGTGAAAAAACTGTTCTGTCTTGCTGATACTTTTTCCACTTTGAGATTTTCCATCTTAAGAGCCTTGTCTATGTGAGAGACGTTAAAAACTGGGCTTAGCTCGTCGTCCCACTTCCTTTTTCCACAAAGAGTGAAAGACAGCAGCCGGCCAGGTCGGACATGCATAAGTAGTGATGCTTCCCGCTGATGTGCCTTCCAGAATTCCAAAGCCGTCCTCCCAAAACAATATTTAACGTTTGGGTGAATTAATAGCACTACACAGGAGAAAGAGCAATAAGAGACAGAAACCATGTGAATCCATGAGGGAGGACGCCTTCGGGTTATCCGCACTCCTAAGCCAACATAATTGGATCGCTAAACTATAGCCGGTCATGTGACTTTTTGGAATCTGGCGCTAATCTCTAAAATCCCTGTCTTTCACCGAGCAGGAATCCTCACTGAATCATGAGGATGGTATTATCATTGTCTTTCCTTGCTTCTGGATAAAAGAGCTAATGAGAGGGAGAAATGTGCAGGCCAGCTTTCCTTTCAGCTGTAAATCTCCTTCTTCATTTCCTTTCCAGAGGTGTGCGAGCTCCGTCCCCGTCCCCGTCTCAGGGTGAAACTGCAGACGCCAGCGTTCTGCCTGATAATAGACGACTCGCTAATAAAGCTTTCCCTGCTGGGGACCTTCATCAAACGTATCTCACCTGGAAGTCACGTATTCTGGCTCCTGTTGGTCAGGAAACACAGACACGCAAACGGAGGTCTTGCGGAATGCTCGGCCATCGGTCATGAGCTGACATCGATCACGATCACGTTCAAACCATGGATGTCCGCGCCTTTAATAATCAGCCATCACGGCAAATCGATCTTGCTCCATAGCAGCTAACTCGTTTATATCCCGTGGTGAATGCCACCTTCAGAGATCCTTGAGGGGAAAAAAAATCGACCACAACCATTGGCTGACCTCTAAGGAGCAGAAAACGGAGACAGTAGACGGGGCTTTATTGGTTATCGACCTGCTATACGCTGTGCTAGTAATAAGCCCGTCTTTCAGTTTCGAAGAAAATGAAACTCGTAGCCATGAACGATTTAACTGGTCTATAAAGAGAGCCAGCCACCCGCAAACGCTCTAATAAAGCCCATGTGAGGATACGGTGGAGCCAAAAAAACCGAGCGCTTCTACAAGACTGGGGGAAAATGCTGGGGGAAAAGAAACACTTTTAGGCATGCTCGATTTCAGAATTCATTTTAAATGGCTGAGCTGTGTTTTATAACTTCCACTCAGAACAGTGCAGAACAGTCGAGCAAACAAACACCAAAGTTTAGATTTCAGTAAGAGCAGTAACATGTTTCGTAACCTACACAAAATCCTGTGCTGTTAGTCTCCGAAGTGCCTGTGACAGTGTAAGGATGGATGTGTGTGTATGTGTGTGTACACGTGTCCGAGTTAAACAGTGTAGGAATGTATATACACTCAGCAGTGCCATGTTGGGTGTGTGTGTGTGTGTGTGTGTGTGTGTGTGTGTGTGAGCCTGAGACATGCCAACATGCGTTACATGCCAACAAGCTGTCTGAATCCACTTAGACGTCTTTTCTGTCTGGAAGATGAGGAGTTTATTCATACGTCTGTTAACACGGTTTATTATTTTTAACATATATTTGCAGAGATGGACTGCAGCCATGAGCAGTTTGGAGTGCAGCCTGCTGACTGCTTTAAACAGCACACGGAAAGTAAACGCCTGCTTTTCAAAGATGATAATTCATACGGTTTTCTCCGCACAGCCGAGACGCATTTGCTTCTTTATTTCTGCGGGAGCGTGAAGTATATAACTGCATACGAATGTGAAAAAAATCTTCGCGTGCTGACGTCCGTTATTTAGTACGATCTTGTATGGGGTCAGAATTGTTTTGTTATTCTGAATAAATACACCATGATCCACAAATAAATATAAAGAGTTTCACAAATATTTTTACAAATTTCACAAAAAGAAATGAAATTCACAAATAAATAAAATGGGATTTGCAAAAAAAAAAAAAATATTTATAAATTGTATTTATTTGCGAATTGCTTCCTGCTCATTTGTGAATCGTGTTCTGTGCATTTGTGAATCACTGCACGCATTTGTTAATTGCGTTCTGTGCATTTGTGAATCAACGCACACATTTGTGGATTGCGTTCTGTGCATTTGTGGATTTGAAACATTTCTAACGTCAAGACGTGCACAAGAATCCACAAATAGGTGGACTCCGCCCACCGTCTACTCCAGCCAATCGGACAACGGTCTCGTGGCGCTGACCAATCGTGGCACGGTCTACCTCAAACCAATCACGTTCTGATTTACTCGCACTATCACAGTGTAATATGTACTGCAAAATACGAAAAAAATAAACCACAAATAAAAAACATTTGGCACAGATTCGAGCCCAATCTGGTAACCCTGTATGGATTGTAGCCAGCACTAAGGGTTAGTTCAATTCTGCTTTCTTTGGAAATGATTTCAGCATCATCAATGGGTCCAGGGGTAGTGTGAAGAGCGAGTAAATCAGAACGTGATTGGCTGGAGTAGACGGTGGGCGGAGTCCACCTATTTGTGGATTCTTGTGCACGTCTTGACGTTAGAAATGTTTCAAATCCACAAATGCACAGAACGCAATCCACAAATGCGTGCAGTGATTCACAAATGCACAGAACGCGATTCACAAATGAGCAGGAAGCAATTCGCAAATAAATACAATTTATAAATATTTTTATTTGCAAATCCCATTTTATTTATTTGTGAATTTCATTTCGTGAAATTTGTAAAAATATTTGTGAAACTCTTTATATTTATTTGTGGATCATAGTGTATTTATTCAGAATAACGAAACAATTCTGACCCCATAATCTTGTGTTACGTTTGTCGTCTTCCACATAACCGCACTGGTCGCATTGTCAACGTCAGAGAAAATTCCTTCTGGCTGAAATCTTGTTGCCCCTCAAAGGTCTAGCTAATTTCTTCGTGCTCATCGTTTCCACTACATCCAGCTTTGTGGTAAAAAAAAATCAAGAGGTGGAACATTACGCAACGTCTCAAATTATGCTAAAAATAACGTGGTTCTGCTCCAGTTAGTATGCTAACCTTCAACCTTGTTTTAGTCTCACTGCATCTTAAACAACATCCTAACATACGTCTCTGAACAAGTGGACGCTGTGGCAAAGAGAAGTAATTTTTAGGGGTCGTACCTGCTCGGGTTTGAGGCCGGGTGGCACCCAGGCGTACTCCTCCAGAGCGCAGCCCGAGTCGTCGTCGGACGTGGAGTTCCTCTGGAAGTCGTAAAGCAGCTTGGACACGGTCTTCTCCATCTCCAGAGGCATGGCCGTCACAGCATGATCCTCAAGCGGACACTTGCAGTGCAGACAGATCTTCCTGAGAGATCCGGAAAACACTAATAAGTGACTCTGGTTACAAACGGAGCGAAGATATTAGGTCACGAACGCAGAGTGACCCAAATTCTCCTAAAACCAAAACGATCTGAGATCATTACACAATAATTTCAGCGTGGTGGATTTATTTTGCAGGGGAAAAAGATCTGCCAAACAAATCAGGGAATTAAACGAATCCAGAAGGACTGATCAGTCAGTATTGAGCCATCTGCTCACAATTTCACACACATCCAAATTAGTGACAGAAAACAAGGCTTTTAATAAAAACACAGAAATCTGCTTATTAAGATCCCAAATCTGGAAAAATCAGTGTACACTTGCTATTAGCTAATTCAGTGGATTTTTCACACTCTGTTGTTCAGCTGCTACACGTCTTGTTTAAGGGGCGTTTGTACTGTACAAACTTTCCGCATTTAAATGTGCTGCCAGAATTCGTATTTATTGTACAATACTTAAAATAGATGTCTCACAACAGCCTTTATCACCATATTCGCAACAACTATAATAATAGGTTTCCCTTTAGACCTGTGGGACAATTTCATGGCCAAAAAAAAAATGCAAAGAGAATAATTAAAGAGAATTACTAAAGAGAATAACTAAAAAAAATCTAGATCTGTGTACAAATCTGTTCTGATCTGTTCATATTCCCGGATTTCCTCTTTTAAAGAGTGTGATTGTTCAAGGTCTAGACGCACTTGTAAAAACCGCAACCTGCACCTTTAACGCTGACTCAGACATGAATTACAGTGATTTCACACACACACACACACACACACACACACACACACACACACACACACACACACACACACACACACACACCTGATATATTGTGTTCTTGTCAGAAAAGCCTGCATTGGGTTACAGTGGCACTTCAAATGCAAATACACACAACAAACCCCCACCTCACACTCTGGTGACTAGGCCACATTTGCTTACAACAGTCACTAAAAATCTGTCTCTCTCTCTCTCTCTCTCACTCCCTCTCTCTCTCTCTCACACACACACACACACGTCAAATGCTTAACATCTGGTTAGTCTCCAGTAGGACAGATGTGGTCGTGCCAAACCTCACTCCCTGGCTCTAGAGGCCCCTGGTCAGATCTCTTAACCTCATCTGCCTCAAAAGTATGGACAGAACACAGACCAAATCCCGTTAGCACCTCGGGCACCCTGCAGGCACTGCGGCGTCGGGGAGCGAAAAAGGAAAAATAAATAACTCTCTCGTATAACCACTGCCGGAGGAGCCTACAAAGTGCAGGCATTCTGCTGAAGTGGGTGGAGTCTGTTGGCAAGAGACCACACCCTTTGTGATGTCATGAAAGCTTCCATGGCAGGATAAATCTGATCCATCAGACAGACTTTCCATTGAGGCATGTTTCTAAAAGAGACGAGCAATGTCATGCTGTACCTGTATAATAAATGCATGTCCCCCGCCCCTCCCCCACACCACCTTTGTCGCCCGTCTGTTTCCGTGGTTTCTGTATGGAAACGAAGGCTTTGCGTGTGAATGAGTCTGCACTCTGCACGAAAGGACGCAGGACCAGATATACAAAATGTTGTTTGCTTGTTTGGTGCTTAGTTTGTGCAAAGAGACACTTTGCAAGTCAATGGACACGTCTCCTGTGCTGAGAACTGGGACTGAAGACAGACTCATAAAACTGGAAACGTTCTCTAATATCAATGAGTGAGAGAGAGAGAGAGAGAGAGAGAGAGAGAGAGAGAAGAGATGAAGGTTTCAATAAAAGAAGAAGAGGAAAGGGAAGGAGAATGGAAGGATGAGAAAGAAAATTGGGCAAAAGGAAGGAAAGACCAAAGGAAGGAAAGCCTAAAAAAAGGAAGAACCAGAGGAAGGAAGAAAGGAAGGGGAAAGACATGGATGGGAAAGAAAAATGGAAGAAAATTAAGGAAGGGACAGAAGGAAGGTAGGACAAAAGATGAAATGAATAAATAAAAAGAAAGAAAGAAAGAAAATAAATTTTTAAAAACAAAATATTTGAAAGAACAATAAAAGTTAAAAAAAGAAACAAAACCATAAATAAGCAGAAAGGGTTAAACTTCCCCTTCTAGTTGACAGAAGCAGGTTAGCGGTGCTGACGTCGTCAGTTTTTTTTTTAAGAAATGTATTTAGTAGGAATTTATTTCCTTATTTGCTCAGTCACCGATCTGGCTTTTTATTATATCTACTCTTACTGCTCCTCTGGGAAAAAAGACCACATTACTAATCGAGTATTAATCTGATCAAGCCTTAGACTATCCATGCCTCCATCCAATGTGGAGCTTCAGGTGAGTTTCCTGACAGAGCGCACGGTCCGTTTTCTCCTGGTCGAGGAAGCCGAATGTTGTAGCAGCTGCTTCAGCAAGGACAAGGACAGTTTAGTGTGTGTTGAGAGTGAAGGAACATTTCACCCAAACAGTCCACTATCAGTAATGATGGATGAGAGGAAGCAGGAGCTGCAGCAATAATGAGCTCATGCTAAATGCGCCCCATTAGCTATAACTGTGTAGCGCTTGTGACGGCTTCCTTTTTTTTTCCTTTTTGCAGAGACAGCATTCATGTCATTCTGAATGAAGCAGTGTCCAGGGTAATTAATAAAATAAGCCTCTGAAATGCCTGAGCTTAACTGTCTGGGTCAAGCTACCAACATTGTTAAGCCGGTCATTAGCATAGCTTTTAGCTAAATTCTGGAAATTCAGTGTCAAGCTGACATCAGAGGGACATTTTCATTGCTAGATAGTTCTCTGAAAACCAAATATGTTGGGGATTTTTTTTTTGGTGCAGATGCTGAACTCATAGATCCAGAATGCATTGCAGTTAAGGCAGAGACTCGGGACGGCTAGCTAGCGATGTACAGGGATCTGTTTGAGCAGAATGAGCTGGACAGACTTAAAGCATTTCATCGCTTTCTTTAGGTAAACGTGAAGGGAGTGTAAAATCCCATTGCACCGCTTTTCAGAAGGTTAAACGGCATTGTGGATAACGTATGAAACTATGAGACTTTTGAATTTGTCTTTAAAAGATTGCATACTGATTAGAAATAAGTGGCTTGGGAAGGGTTTATCTTTTTACAGTGTGAGGTTGTACAAATAGCGCTCTAGAAACATTGTGGCACCAATTTACTGTGCTACAAACTAAAAAAACCAAGATGAACAGATTTAAAAAACAAGAGCAGGATTCCCAGACAGAAATGTCATCACTCCCTAGTCCACGATTGATCGCAGAAAGCACCAACAAATTGATTTTCCTTTAATGAATATATTTCTCCAGGTTGAAATTTTTTATTTAAAGCTCTCAACGCTCGACAGACGGATAGTTCAAACTGCTCACTCTGATTTCATTAGAAAACCCTGTGCTCACAGGAGACCCGCACTGACAGCATTCATAAACACGACCCCGCCTTCGCTAGCCAGACATAAAAGCGGCTGTCCTGTCCCCGGAGTGGAGGGTGAACTGCTGCCAGCCTGCGAGGCGTCCGGATAGACGGTGAGCCGCGTTCTCGTGATGCGAGCAGACAGACGTTTGCATTCCAGCTTAATAAGCGAGCTTTCACGTCGTATTCGAACAGCAGATGTGATGTTGCTGCTGGACTGGTCTCTGCTGTGTTTAACAATAGCTACAGGCACAACACATGGAGCGCCGCTCAGGTTTATGGGTAATTCCGTGCGGTTTGCAGGCATGAACCGGGTTTGCGTGATTTTTGTAGAGAAATTCCACATTGCCAGCATACCTGTAAGGCACGCAGGACTGCCATAGCATCACTCCCAACAGACAGCTGGCAACAGCAGAGCAAACTCTCTCTCTAACTCTCTCAGATTACTTTTCCTTTAAACAATCCAAGAGAGTGCTCTTAAAACAAATCCACACCCAGTTTTAGATTTTAATACCACCAGAAACTGCACATCTACTAGATCATAGAACCCTCGAAACAGCAACATCCGTTTTTTTTTAGACAAACCTGATTTGGTATGGTGGAGATGTGGAGGCCACGCCTCCTTCACTAAAAACTGACATATACAAAGGCCACGCCTCCTTCATTTGGAGATTATAGATATTGTAGTCACACACACACAGAAACCACACCTACGTCACTCAATCTTATAAAGAAGCCACACCTTCTCGTCGGGCCTGACAGGACCCAGAAGCCACGCCTCCTTTGTTTGAGCTGACAATGAGACCACGCCTTTCCACAGACTCACAGGCCACGCCCCTTTCACTGATATTGACAGACGCAGAGACAATGCCTCATTCACTGGCACTGATTTCTTCGGGTACATAGTTCATGCCTACTTCATTAGGGAAAAATAGACACACCTTCACTGGAACTGACACATAGGCCACGCCTCCTTCACTTAAGCTGACAATAAGACCACGCCTTCTCACACACTCACAGGCCACACCTACATCGCTCAACCCGTCAGACACAAAGGCAACGCAATGGAGACACGTCTTCTTCGCCGGAACTTAGAGGCCACACTTTCTTAATGGCTCTGACAAAGGCCACACCTCCCTTCTGACAAAGGACAAAAAGAGGCCACACATTCACTGGACTGACACCCAGAGACCACACCTCCTGTCTTATGGCTGAGACAGACACACATAGGCTACGCCTCTTTCCGTGAAACTGACAGGAAATCGTGAGATAATGTGCAGCTATCAACTGCTTTACGAGTGCAGTGCATTGTGGGTTTTCAGGAGTGTACCAGACTTCCTAGACTGTTCTTTCGGACAGAAACAGTGCACTAGATAGTGTACAGTGCGTGGGTTTGGAAAATTTCCTCGTCTGATTCAATTGAGATAGTCACCGTTCTGTGAAAGCATCATAAGTATTGGCACCCTGCAGCACTATAAATAGGATATGTACTGGATGAACAGCCTGGAGAATGGTTTAAAAAAAAAAAAAAAAACACACTGATTTGACATCCATCACACAACTGCAAGTCTGCGTATTCAGCCTGAACATTTCTAATCATGCTTAACGATGGAACATATTGTTAACAAGTGATTACTGTGTACTAATACAATATGTTCAAACGAACAGGGATTTTACCACAAGCGCCCACCTGCTGCAATCCATCACAACCAGCTGAAGTTTCTCCCCAGGGCTTTGGGCACCTGTGGCCTGGCACACATCCCACAACTAACATCAAGCAGGCGCGCTTCATGCATCACACGCTATCAGACACCGGAGCGTCTACATTCTTTACTTTTACTACAGATCCGCTTTTATTTCACACCCTAACACAAAAAATGCACCAATGTAAACTAAAGGCACTGTGGGGTGGATGAGACACAAGAAGAACGATTTTGTCCTAAGAAACAGCTGCTGGTTTATTAAATGCTGATTTGAGCTGGGGAACATGCTACATTGCATAAATCTGCTCTCGGGTTACCGTCGCTACCTACTCACTGCTGTCTGTTGTTTAATGGAAGAGCTAAAACCTGTTGGAGGGAAAAGAAAAAAAAAAAAAAAAAAAAAACACAGAAACTCACGGAGAGGAAACGAGCAAGCAACCTTCAGAGATTTACGTTACATTTCCCATCTGTCCAAACCATCAGAACACGCTCTAAAACACACAGTGACACCGGGGAGTCCGAATCAGCAGCAGAAAGCTGGAGAATACTCTGGAGCTGTCTGTAATAAACTGCATGTTTGTGTGTGTGTGTGTGTGTGTTCTGATAGACCTGAATAAGAAAAACAATGCGTTCTCTGATCAAGTATGGAAAAAAAGTTTTGTTGTTAAAAAGGATGGATTGAATAAATGAATGAAATCAGCACCTCTTCAATAAATTTTACAGGAATTTCTCTGCATGCATGTCAAGTCTGTATCATTTAAACACACCTGAGCTGACGCATCTCAAAACACTTTATTTGCATGGCAGACGTTTGAAATGTCCTCTTTCTCACACACTCTTACTACAACAATTGTTATCGTTATACAGCGCAGTTGGAACCCAGGAAGTACTGTGAAGTAACACTTATCTAAATTATGGTTTTATTTTCACTCCGTCTGCCAACTTCTCCCTGTGAAGACCTCGCTAATTAGCCAAAGAGTTGACTCGGGTGTGTTAAAAGAGGAATGTCAAACTAAACTCGGCGACCCTGTGGAACTACTGTACACACTGACACAATGAGGTAAAGGCAACTCTCTGGCTCTGCATGATTCTAACTTTCACACACCAACGCTGACCCAGAATGTGCCTGCTAATGAGCTGCCTTGTTGGTTCAGGTGTGTTGGAGTAAGGAACACAAGAGAATATGAAGCAGAGGCCAAAGCAAATCCGAGGAGCCTGGGGTCGGTACAGCTCACTTTCAGGGATCAGTGTGATCTCCAGTGTTGTCTTGGGGTCAGCGGCAGCCTGTAATATTAAAACGATCCAAAAAACGGACACGATTTGCCTTGCATGATTCTGACGTAAGGAGACACCAGTATCAGCGAGGTATCACATATAGAACCAAACTCTGACTTTAAATTCTTTCATTTGTTTTTAGCATCTGCTTCATCTTGGTTGGTCAAATCAGATCGAGTGTGGATGTAGATGTGGGAATACACATAAAATAGGACAGGAGATTAACCACAGGAAATCTGGACAACACGGTGCTCAGCATTAACACCTATCAGTTAGTCATAGGGTTAGTTGGTGTAGGATTTTAAATCAGGGTTGTGTTTGGGGACAAACACAAAGCAGGACTCCAGGTGTTTATCCAAAACACTTAGAATGGAAATGACCCGGTGTGTTGTATTAAGCCGTGCGTAATTTATTATCGCTAATAAAATGCAGTCATGTAACAAGGTCAAACTGGGGGTGATGATATTGAGGTCACTCGTGCGTGTGTGAGTGTGTGTGAATGTGAGTGTGTGTGTGAAAGAGAGAGAGAGAAAGATCGCTCATTGTATTCATATGTTAATGCGCAGTGCCCAATCCTGACTCCATCGGTCCTTTGGAGGGCAACAAAGCCAAACAAACTGAAAACAAAGGCATTAATCCGACTTACAGGGGACGGGTCAACATCACTGGACACGGGAGAGAGAAGAAAAAAAAGCTACTAAAACGATTCAAAGTGTGATTTCTAATAGAGTGCGGGCGATTTAGTGTTATTACGCACGACATAATAATTCGTGGCAAAAGCGCGTCACGTTACGCAGTGGTGCGTTCATGCAATATTAATAATAATAATAAAAAATAAAACAAATAAAAAAAAACAATCTAGCCTCTTTTTATTTTTTTATTTTTTTGAGAGAATATAAAATCAGTCGCTTGTGAAATCCCTACAAGCTGGAAAGTTTAGATTTCATATAAATCGAACACAAACAAAACAAATGAAGAAATGCGCGCTGGGTTGGTTTCCTACCGTTTTCCGTGAGAGCTCGGAGTTTAAAATAATATCTCAGCATTCATGCAGGATGTCCATATTTCCAGCAAACTAAAAAGAGCAGCTTTCCGACTTAAGGCATGTCTCAACTTCTTCTCAAATGGCATCCGCGCACTGGACAGGACAATCTACACCAGCAAATAAAACAGAAGGAAAGCACCGAGCTTTTCAGATTAGATCCCCCTTCAAGACGATTTCCTCCAGGCATAATCACAAATCAGGGCTTTTTAGATCTAGATATCAGACCATCTCCCTCCACGACCTCCTCCAACCTAAATTCCCTTTAATAAATAAATGAGCGCTTAGCAGCGCAGCGCAAAGCTCGACTGCCTCCTACTTACTGCTCGAGTGGAGACTGAGCTGATCGAGAGCTTGCTTTGACCAATAGGCTCTCAGTATGCAAATAAGAAAGGATTTCTGCAATCTTGGATCCCTTCAGACTAACCAATACATTTGGAGTATGCTAATAATGTCAAACGTTAGCCGAAAACGTTCTGTTGGCGATAAACCAATCAATGGGGAGTATGCAAATATATCGGCGTCGTAGGGGCGGGGTCAATGAGTCAAGCGTCCTGCGTTTAGTTATAATTAGGAACTCAATGGCTGCTGTTTTGGTGTCATTTACATGTAAATGATTCAATTTCCCCCAGGCTTCATCGCCCCAGGGGCAGTTAAAGCGCTATTCAGAGACACAGAATAGCAGTAAATAATGTAACACAACACTATTAGAGGTCTTGACACGTTTAGTAACAAATATTACTGAGAAACAGCAAACGACCTGTTAAGACTGTAGTTTATTAAAAAGACAAGTTTTATTGTTACACCACACAAGCCTGGGATCATAAACTCCATGTCTTCAAGACTTCATGTTGTACATCAAATGTGCTGTGATGCAAAAACTAATGCTTCCTATTAATACATAGACTATTAATACATAGACTATTAATAGATAGACTAAAAGCTTCTTGACTTGACTATAGACTATTAATACGTAAAAATTGATTAAGAAATCGCTTCCTAATTGCTGAGGAAGATCCTGATTGGCTAAAATCTGTGAAGCAAAAAATTTGGCTTCATTTTTTTCCAATTTAAAAACTTCCAATCACATCAAATAAAAGTATATATAAGCTACACACACACACACACACACACACACACACACACACACACACACACACTGTATATAACACTAGCATGAGGTTGTATGATAGTGGGCGGTTCTTTTCTGACAGGTCAAAAGAACCACCCACTATCATTATATACTTATGTCATGATATCATTATTTATCATTTATATCATATATAATAATAATAATTATATATATATATATATATAATAATATATATATATATATATATATATATATATATATATATATATATATATATATATATATATATATATATATAATTTGTCGTACATCACATATAGAAAATTATATAATTATATTATTATAAATTATATAATTTTCTGACAGGTCAAAAGAAACGCCCACTATCATACAACCTCATGCGAGTGTGTGAGCTATGACTGAAATTTCAAGACAAATTTTTTATTTATTTATTTTTTTTTTTTGTGCATCATTAATTATCTCTACACCTGATGTCTAGTATTCGGGCTAGACTTGAGTTGTTTTTTTTGTTTTTTTAGAGAAATGAACTTGAAGGTTTAGTTGTGCATTTTCACCCAAGCTTTTAGGAAATAATGATTTTGCAGACAACACTCACTCCAGAATTTGAACAAGCCATAGAGCAATAAAATAATCCCAGGGGATTTACACAATTTCATGCATTCTTAATCAGGTCTTACCATAGGATGGGTGTAATAGTGCAGTGGTTGGAGAATATTGTGTAACCGAATTAGAGGTGTATTAGAGTTTCTAAAAGCAATTTTGGAGCCCAGTTTTATCCTCTGTGGATTCCTTTTGGAGGTGATAATTACACTATGTCATACTATAAACTGCACACATTTCTCACACAAAAATGCAGGCCTGTGGGAGTAATTGTTGAGAACAACTAACTTTAATGAATGCATAGATCATTTCCCATAAACTCTCTCTCTCTTTCTCTCTCTCTCTCTCTCTCCATTCGCTATCAGGGTTATCCGTGCATGCCTTTTCCAGTGCTAGTTTTGGACTCATCCCAAACACTGTTAAGTCACATGTTTCCAGAATGCTAAGTTTAGAGGCGAGGCCAATCAGTGCAGCACACAAAAATTTCGAGAGAAGTGGAACTGATGACCCAGGGCCCCTTAGCAGAGGAGGCTCTCATGAAGCCTCTCATGAAGACCTAGAGGTTTTGAGGTTTGATTACTGGATCCAGCCAGTATATGTGTGTGTGTGTGTGTGTGTGCCTGTGGTTTCCTCTGGGTTCTCTGGTTTCCTCCCCAGTACAAAACATGTGGTGTAGGCTGAATATTGTCTCTAAGCGGTCCTCAGTGTGTGAATGGGCATGTGTGCCTTGTGATGTGCTGGCAGCTTGTCCAGGATAATCCACACCTTGTACCCAGATTCCCTGCTGATAGACGTCAGGTTCCCTGTGACCCTGAATAGGATAAGCGCTACAGCAAATAGATGGATGGACATACTGTACATATTCTATTATATGAACCCATAAATATGTGCTCCCATACATCTATAAACCTATAATAATTTGTTCAGTCTAGTATACTACAGTAAGTCACATGCTCGCTGCTGATTGGACAATGTGTGTGTACACTAAGCCTGGGAGAGGCAGAGGATGAGTTACAGTAAGAGCTTCGATCCAGGTTATTTATTTCTTTTATATAAAGGGTATCGACAACGGGCTTTGTTCATCACTTTAACACACTTCTAACCTGGTGGCCATGTGCATTTGTTTTATTTATATTTGCCATGATGTATTCTGGAACAGTTAGAATTTTTTTTTTTGCAAATCAATACGCTTTCTGTGCACACATTTAATGCTTAAAAATAAAAAATCAGACATCTTTTGCAATATGAAACTGCAGGGTGTATAATTGCCCAACATAAACGATCCATTAAACCTTTGTGGAAATCCTGCGTAAACCAATCCGGGTATACACAGGCTGCACTGTGTGGCCCAAACTCCGACGCCAACTCGGAACACGTGATGGAGCGCAACCGACCTCTTATCGCACGCTGGATAGCTCACGAGCCAAAACCAAAGTGTGCTCGCACACGCACACACTGCTATCAGTTACCCAGCATCTGTGCGTGGGGGCCGAGCAGAGGTACCACACACACGCGCAAACCAAAGCCTGTAAAAAAAACCGCATGAGCCGCTGCTTGTTAACATGCACGTGCAAATGCGTGCATGTCCAGATATGCTGAAACATGATTAGTTCTGATGTGAACAAACATGCTGAGCAAATTTCGCAATAATGTTGCTATTACAGTTCACCAGGCTTGGATGCCGGTGTATTTATGTTATGACTCTTAGAACATGAAATCAGATGCAGAAGTGGCCTATTAAAGTAATTCAGTCTCTTTGTACACCCCTCATCTAATGGAAGGGTTTCTTTCCTTTTCTAATAAAAAAAACCTATTAAGTATATGGATAAAACATCTGGATGTGTGCATTGAGCAGAAAAAGTATTAAAAAAAAATCGAATTATTTTAAATTCTTATCATTACAGATGAAGCCTTGAACACTCAGTGCTTTCTAAACTGGCTTCAGCCCAGGAGGTGAATCATGGTGGTGCATAAATTCATATGCTTGAGAAAAAAGAAAGAAAGAAAGAAAGAAGGAATGGAGAAGAAATAACAGCTAATACCATTAGAGTGAGGTAAACTGGAGATGGATCAGAGGCAGCAAAGAGCCAGCTGACTTTCCAGTCAACAGCTGAGCTTCGTTTACAATCTACAGAGACGATGGCAACATAAATCTGTTGGTATATCGTTTGTCTTTAGTTTTATCGCAAGCGATAGGGTTACGCTGCACAGATATCTGTACGTGTGTCATCGCTGGGGCTCGGGTGTGTTTCAAATAGGCTACAAGGCATTTCACAATCACAGTGCAATAGTTCATCCTTATCGTCCAGCCCTAGTTCTGAGATAAACTTCGGAGTTCCAACTCTGGAACAGGAAGAATTCCAGGCAATATTTCAGTCCTGGGATAATCCATCTGTTTCACAGAGACTTTGCAAATATCCACAGGGCAATACATGTGATCTGGTAACTTAGAAGAAAAAAAAACATTCATTTCCACAACGGATTATGCATTAAGTTCACTCAGTGAGCGCAGCCAGAAGGATAAAATTACATTTTAAGTGCTGGGCACAATAATGAAGCTCAGGATTCAATTTGCTGAATAGGGTTAATGATGAGAGAGAAAGAGAGAAAGAGAGAGAGAAGGGACAGAAGAAAAGAGATGAGGCCTGTGTAATCCATTAGACTACACAGGGGCCTATTTTTTTCCACCATGGCGAGGCCCTGAGCTCCACGATGACCTTGTAGTAAAGCTCTTGAGGGACTCTGCTATTTCTGCTCTTCACGTCCCACTTTAGACCAGAGCTGTCCATCGCCAGGAAGTGCTGCGAGGCCGTGTCCACATCCATCACCCCATCGATTTAAAAGTTAAGAGGACGGTCCCTCTGAAATCCTTATGGGAAGATGGGAAGCTCTTTGTGCTGCGTTTTTCTATTTTTTTTTTTTCCTTAGCGGCGACACGAAGAGCTTCAAGTCACACAAGTGGGTCAAAGTGAGAGGCAGAAAAGAGTGCAGCGGTTCGAATGAAAGTTTGAAGAAAAAATACGAAGGAGTAGAAGGAAAACACGGATTTACGTCAAAACATAGCTTTTTGCACTGCATTATTAGATTTGACATTTGATGAAAAGCAGCAGCTATTTAAAGAAAGAACAATAAACCAGGAGTGATGAGTCATCTAATGCTCTCTCGCTCTCTTTCTCTCACTCTCTCTCAATCCTCTTTGCCTTTTCATCTCTCTATCGGTCTCTCTTTCATCCTGTCCTCAGCTGCTTTTAGACCGTGCGGTCATTTCAGATTGTTAGTTGTCACACAGTATGAGATGATCCTAATAAAACTTTGGCCGACTGTGTGATAACCCGTGTCCTCCACATCAAATTATACCGTGAAGATCCTCTGACAAAGGACCTGTGATTAAAGATAATCACCATGTTCTGCTGAAGTCATCAGCCAGCGTAATTTTGGCTCACAAAAACAAAGACTGTGGTAATCAGGATAGTTTTTTTTTTTATGTCCATTAGCATGTTCCTTAAATTTTAGCATTGAATCTAGCGTTTCATGAGAATGGCTGAATCCGATGCCGTCGGCCTAGCGGTGGCTTACAGATAAGTGTTGTCACACGGTTTAATAAAAACGGTAATATGATACAGTGTTTTTTTTTGTCTGTACAGTAGAATAGAATAGAACAGGGGGCATAGAGGCCTTTATAATCAACACATATACATTACAGCAAAGTGGAATTCTTTTCTTCACATACCCCAACTGAGGAGGTTGGGGTCAGAGTGCAGGGGCAGCTATGATACAGCACCCCTGGAGTAGGGAGGGTTGAGGGCCTTGCTCAAGGGCCCAGCAGTGGCAGCTTGGCTGTGCTAGGCCTTGAACCTCGATCCTCTGATCAACAACCCAGAGCCTTAACCAATTGTGCCACCACTGCCCCCAGAATCTGGCTAAATATTTACATACATGCTATCAAGCGAGATGTTTGCGTACCATTATTATTTTCCAATGAGAAACATCAGCAGCGCAGCCTACTGTACCTGGATCTCTTTTCTGTACATCAACTCAACAGGAAGAGAGAGACAGAAACCTGATTGGAGAAGAGCGTGAGCGCTGATTCGGTGCTACTTTCTGAACGGCAGCCTGCCAGCAGGACAATGTGAGGAGGCTGATTGTACAGAACAGCGCTCTCACATCCCTCCTACATCCTCCATCCCACGGCATGTTCCACAAGTCCACATTCATTCCCCGATTCACAAAAGCCATTGAGAGTTAAGCTGTGGGTGTCGAGACACGCTTTCCATTTTTCTAAAGAAACACAGTGCTAAGCTTTTATTTGTCTTTTTCACCTTTCCAGGTTTTGAACATGAATGTAAAAAAGCAAATAATGCAGCTAGCGAGCTGAGGCTATCTACCATGTAGTAGCAAATGCAATCATACACACAGCATATCTAAGACAACGTCCTAGAGATTACAGAGAACACGGATTAAAAATGTGCAACATGCTAAAGTTACTAGCAACAGACAAGCTAGGTGTATGGGAAAGAGGGGAGAAGAACTATTAGCAACAATTACTGAAGACTTTCAACATTTTTGCTTCTCTAGATGCTAAGATTTTAGCACTAACTTGCACTTCCGTTAACAACTAGCTAGCTAGCTAACTAGTCATTTGTTTCACCAATTAGCAAGCTGGCTAGAGATTCGTTTGATTATCTATTTAGCAAGCTATACATTCATTTAGCTAGTTAGCAAGCTAGCTAGAGATTCATTCATTTAAATAATAAGCAAGCTGGATATTCCTTCATATTTTCCTATAGATTCTTTTGTTTATCTAGTCAGTAAGCTATTCATTCAATTAGCTAGTCAGTAAGCTAGCTAGATATTCCTTCATTTCTCTAGCTAGAGATTCATTCATTTAACTCATTAGCATGCTAGTTAGGCAGTCATTCATTCATCAACTGTTGAACAGCTCTGTAAACGTGTGTCCAAGAAAGACATCTTCGAGCTAATCACAGTCTGTAAGGATTTGTTTCAAAAGCAGATCTATTCAGAAAAGAATTTTCGTTAAATTACATCCACAAAAAAGGTCATAATTCTAAAAACCTAGTGAGGTCTAGCACTTTTAAATCTTCAGTTAAGGTAAACTGGATCTTGGGTGGTTCTGCAAATACTGCAGATGGTTTAATGGTTTAAAAGCAGCGTCCAAATTTGAAGTTAAATAAACTGCTAGACAAGTATGCCCTGTTTAAATATTTAGCTTTAGCCGGGGAGCTTTCCGGCACACAGAGCCGGGACTGAGATACGACTGAACGAGAGAGAGAGAGAAAGAGAGAGAGAGAGAAAGAGAGAGAGAAAAAGAGAGTTAGCTGAAGCATCACCTTTAATCATCACAACTCTGGTAAATGGATTATCAGCAAGAGGTGTGACCTCAGCCAGAAATGAACTACACACACTTCCTGCTAGAGTAGAGTCCTGGCCAGGACGGCTTCTATCCGGCCATTTACATGGAGAAATATTAACTTTGGATCAGCCGCTGCATGCTTCAGGGATTTACGATGGCTAGTGCCGGAAAGTCAGGCGACTCCAAAGGCCACCAGCCAGGAGTCGCAAGCAGCCACAGGCCGGTAACAAGCTGGAGAAACAATCGAGCGGCCTGACAGGAGCAGAAGAGCCCATAAATCTGGAGGATCATTCCATCCTGAGCTACAGGGGGATAAGACGTTCCGCTCAGACTGTAACCGATTACGGAAATTTACGGCAGTTAGAGCTGGACGGAAGTTGCACAGGAAGGACTTTCAGAGTCGGAGAGGAAGTGGGAGTCGATAAAGCGTGGATCAGACGGAAAAAACCTGGCTTGAGGAGAACTGAGAAAGCTTCTATACAACTCTAGAACTGATAACAAGATGCCAAAAAGATCAGGCTAGAAAACAAACTAATGTCGGATAACTTACTGCAACGGCTTCACGTGATATTTAAAAGAAGAATTATTTACATTACATGGACCTGGACACACCCTTCAACTTCCTGTTTCTGGAAAACAGGGCAAACACAGTAGAGCTCGGTCCAAAATAAACCAATTAACTAAAAGCCTGAGCTGAGATCTTTTCGTTTCACCCCATGAAGTGACCAGCTTCTGCAAAGCAGGTAGGAGAATTAATGTGACGGACCGGGGTGGCATGGAAAGCAAGCGGGTTAGAATGGAGGCAGGGAGGGATGGAGGGAGGGAAAGAGGTCTGGGGGATAAAAAATAAAAGAGATTAAAGTTCAATCCGAATTTTCTGCGGCGCTGAACAAAAGGCGAGACCTGCCTGATAAATGGATGCGTATATAAAAAGAACGGACTAACACCCGAGACAAAGGAGGTCAACGGGAGAAAGGGAGGAAGAGACAGATTCATCCATCAGAGCGCCTTTTACCCTGAAGGAAACAAATTTACCTCAGGAACAATATTCCTAAGCGCTCACGCTCCAGTGATCTGAGCACAGCAGCGACAGTGATGTAAGGCTAAAAGGCTTTGAACAGAAGCAGGTTGCAGATAGGCATCGCTGACATTTTAAAGGATTTGGGAGCAGGACGAGTGGTCTAGACTCCACAGGATTGGAACAGGGCCGTCTGGCCTAATTGGGGACAAATCCTTTCAGGGTTAATTGTGACTCATGATGGTTGTGTTGTAGAGGTAAACCAGGGCTGTCGAGAGTCAGCCTCAAGGACGTTTCGGTGTCTGCCAGAAACACGACTCTTGTGGTGACCTGGATAACAGCAGTTTTAAATTTTTGTTACGTGATTTAGAGAATCAATCGGTTATTCAAGTCATTTAGCGTTTCTATAGTAACTACAATCACAAGGAGTGTACAGTAGTATGGAAGGAGTCTCCAGTGTCAGTCAGATGTAAAGCTTTTTTTTTTTTTTTACACACGACTTCCAGCTTTCTCTTTAAAATGACGCCTTTTTCTCATTTTTTTTTAAACCGTTTCCTATCGAGATTTTTAAACATCAACACTTCGACTGGCACAAACAGACCAGGTACTGTTAGAGACATAGAGAGGAGGAAAAAAAAATAATAAAAATTTGAGGGCACGAAAGTGAAGTTCGAGAAGCTTGTATGCTTATATTCTCGGTTTCTGAAAGTGTGACCTTGTCCTTAATGACAGGGTGGACACACAGCCAAGCTTGTGTGGTTTTACACACACACACACACACACACACACACACACACACACACACACACACACACACACACACACACACACACACACACACACAGGCTAGAAACCAACACACCTTCTCTTCCTTATTTGATCTGTATCTTCCTCCATCTTTGTTTATTTCTCTTTCACTCACTCGATTCTGTTACTCACTGATGCTTTAATGAGCCGTTCGAGCACCAGGTGACCTGGAAACACACAGAGTATATTTGTGTTGCAAATGTGCTATCTAGATTGATAGAGATGGAGAGAGGGAGAGTGAGAGAGGTAACAGAGGAGAGTTCAGGGGTAAAGACTCTGTGCTGTGCCTCTTTCACACGTTTCTCAGGCTTGGCAGTGAGCTTTTCACAGCACGCTTGTGTCCCGTCATCACATGCACAGACGCTCCTCTGTTTGACCCAGCCGGGGGCAGAACAGGGCACAAAGCTCACACACACACACGCATGGCCGAACCTGCATCCCATTTGGCCTGGACATAGGAGGGAGAGCAGGACACAAAGCTCTCTAATAACCTGCCTAATAATTTTATGTATGCAAGTTATTATTTATTTACAACCATCCATGGGCCAAGAAAGCAAGAATTAGCTGTGCACTTGAAATAGGAGAGTCTTACACTGTCTCCCGTCAATCACAGAAGCAATAGCCAATCACGGCCGTCTGTTAGCTCACGTATGAGGAAGAGGGCCGGTAGCACTTTCCCTATGCGTGTTCCTCCAACAGCAGCTTGAAATAAAGTGCACGTCTAGCTTCACGTGTCTATGTGAAAGCACGTGCCTAGCCTTCGCTGGAAGCTGTGGTGTGACTGCGGAGAGCTGGCTGGTGGGCGGGAACTGGCTGGTGGGCGGGAACTGGCTGGTGGGCGGGAACTGGCTGGTGGAAGAGGGAACTGACTGGTGCAAGAGGGAACTGACTGGTGGGCGGGAACTGGCCATGAAGCAGGAACTGGCTATGAAGCGGGAACTGGCTGGTGGGTGGGAACTGGCTGGTGGGTGGGAACTGGCTGGTGGGCGGGAACTGGCTGGTGGGCGGGAACTGGCTGGTGGGCGGGAACTGGCTGGTGGGCGGGAACTGGCTGGTGGGCGGGAACTGGCTGGTGGGCGGGAACTGGCTGGTGGGCGAATTGAGGAGGAAATGGAGCGAGAATGAGACAACGAAATTGTTAGTTGCAGTTGTTTGTCTGACAGTAAATTAGCAGGCAAATCATTAATCCCTGTGACATGGCTGACTAAATAACATGTAAATTCTGCTGGGTCTGGGATCACCTAGCAACATGCAGCTCGTCGCTCCTGGTGCAAAAACGGACTGCAATCCAAAACAACACAAAAGGAAGAGATGTTGTTGAATTGTTGTTATTTACATGTCTACAGTTATATTTAACATGATTTATCTTTGAAATTCAAACCCAGCACAATCACAGACAGGCTAAAATGTTCATCTGCCATGAGCCACATCCTGACCCATATATGGAGAAGAGAAGACCTTGTGCACCTCTCAAAAGAACCTTCTGGAAGCTCTCCAGCCATCCTCCCTGACTCGGTGCCAGTGATTATACATGGAGATTATTCCGAGAGCGATGGAGCTTCAGCACATACATGCAAAAGGAGGGACCAGGCTGCTAACACACACACACACACACACACACACACACACACACACACACACACACACACACACACACACACCAACCCAAGGCTGAGAGTACAGTGAGAGTGTGTATCCATAATGCCTTCTGTTCCTACCTTACTAAAGAGAAGCAGAGTCACAAGCATGGTCTATCACACACCCAAACATGTGGACACACACACACACACACACACACACACACACACACACACACACACACACACACACACACACACACAAGTACACCTGCTTCTTCAGAGCTATTTTCTGATCCTACTAATTGCTGGGTGAATGTCGCTGAAATCTGAAATAACACACATTTGCGTCCGTGACGCTTTCAAAGAAGCTAGTCTGTAATTCGGCAGTGACAAGTCTTTACTGTTATTTTACCCCCTACCGCGTGGGCGTGGGTTGAACTGAAATAGCCACCAGACGCTTCATCTCTCTCTCACACACACACAAACACACACAAAGTAAATAAACGATCTGTACATATTTAGGCATTCTGAAGTTATCGGCACCTTTTATGGTCCAATATACACATTTAACTTAAAAGAAAAAAAAAGTCAACAATAGCGGAGAGAGTCTTGATCTGCTTTTGGCAGCCTCACAGCAGGAAGCTCGAAAGACCCCGATTAAAAAGTCGAGTGTGTGTCGCCTGCAGTCATGAGCAGCTGTTGTTCAGAGGCCACGCCGGCGTGCCGCCAGCCACACCGACCACAGCAAGAGCCTCCCTAGTCATGTCCATTACACGCTCGCCCACATCAGACCCCCATAATCTCATTAACCGTCTCGTTAATACTGCCGACTTATTCACTCACACCTCGGAAAGAACACCAGAGGTACAGGGCATGTTTGGGTGTGCGTGTGTGGTGTTTTGCTGGTGAGCAGAAAGGTTGTGAGGTCAAATCTTAGGATCGACAAAGCCAGCGTTCAAACCCCGAGCCACGATTCAGGACTCAGGGGTGCTGCGCTTCTGTCATGATGTGCAATCTGAATAAGAAGGGCTCAATTTCTAACTGAACTCTTCAGTTTATTCATTTCGGTCCTTGTGATCGACACGACAGAATTTATGTAACGCAACAGCAATAAAGGTTCGAGGTTCCCTGAAGGTTCCTCGGATGCTCCAGACATTTTTTTCCTCAGAGGAGATCCTCCAGAGAGCCAAATCTGCTCCCATGTTTTTTTTCCCTCAACCATCAGCACACATTTCACACAAGTTCTTATGTAGGGAAAAAAATAAATCTGATGCCAAAAACGCATTTTTATATCTCCTGACCAATCAGGGCACAAGTTGACAAACGAGGGAGAAAAAAAACAACAACAACATAGAGGCCAAAGTAAATGTAATGTAAATGCAGTGTGGTGGAGAAAATGATCATTATTAGTGTTTATGAGCACGAACTAACTAAAAATTTGTACGATTTGTAAAAACATGTAGCTTTTGTTTTAGTGGTATTTGTGCAGAGAGAGAGAAAGAGGGAGAGAGAGAGAGAGAGTGGGAGAGAGAGAGAGACTGTGTGTGTGTGTGTGTGTGTGTGTGTGTGTGTGTGTGTGTGAGAGAGAGTGTGAGAGAGAGAGAGAGAGAGAGAGAGAGAGTGTGTGTGAGAGAGAGAGAGAGAGTGTGTGTGTGTGTGTGTGTGTGTGTGAGAGAGAGAGAGAGAGAGAGAGAGAGAGAGTGTGTGTGAGAGAGAGAGAGAGAGAGAGAGAGAGAGAGTGTGTGTGTGTGTGTGTGTGAGAGAGAGAGAGAGAGAGAGAGAGAGAGAGAGAGAGAGAGAGAGAACAGGCTCATCTGAACTCCAGAGACTGTAATAAAACAAAAAGGTTAGAAAAGAAGAGCCGTAAGCCGACTCCAAGCTGAGATGCTTTGAAACGATTTTAATGAAAAATGCTTTAAAATATCTTTTATATATCTTTTTCTCTAATGAAAAAAAAGAAGGTTTAAAAGTAGTGACCTTATTAAAAGTGTTCAAAGTGACTTTTAAATGGGAGTTCAAAGTGACCAGACTAGGATAAAACTGCAGGAGAGAAGAAGAGAAGAAAGAGGTGAAAGAGGCAATACTGAGCTTCGACCTGTGGTGTGTGTGTGTGTGTGTGTGTGTGTGTGTGTGAGAGAGAGAGAGAGAGAGAGAGAGAGAGAGAGAGAGAGAGAGAGAGAATTATATTAAATAAAATCCCTCTAAGTTGTAATAAAGTCACTCACATGTAATAACCTCTAGATTCCTCTTCATTATGTCAGTATTAAGTGAGTATTTGTTTTTTTAGTCTGTTTCATAGTATGTGTGTGTGTGTGTGTGTGTGTGTCTCAGTGTGAGAGTGTGTGTGTGTGTGTGCGTGTGTGTGTGTCTCAGTGTGAGTGTGCGTGTGTGTGTCTCAGTGTGAGTGTGTGTGTGTGTGTGTGTGTGTGTGTCAGTGTGAGTGTGTCTGTCAATGTGTGTGTGTCTGTGTGTGTCACTGTGAGTGTTTGTCAGTGTGTTTGTGTGTGTCTGTCTGTTTGTGTCAGTGTGTGAGTGTGTGTCAGTGTGTTTGTATCAATGTCTCTGTGTCTGTGTGAGTGTGTCAGTGTATATGTGTGTTTGTGTGAGTGTGTCTGTCAATTTGTTTGTGTGTCTGTCAGTGTGTGTGTGTGTCAATGTGTGTATGTGTGTGTGTGTGTATTAGGATCAAGTGAATAGCTACAGTAATGAAACGTGCCTGTCTTTTCCTCCACCCCTTTGCACTGCCTCTGCTTCACTAAATCTCCCCTCAACAGTCAATATTTCGTCCCTGGGGGTCGTCAACCAGGGGCCCTGAACCCTCTCCTGACCCCCGACACACACACACACACACACACGCACACACACACACACACACACACACACACACACACACACACACACACACACACACACACACACACACACACACACACACGAACAGATGATCTGTATATTGATCTTATGGTCATTTGCATTTAAGCTGCTGAAGCTGTGTGTCTGAAGGGACAGAAATCAAACAGCATGAGCCTGAAATTCAGAGAAGGAACATGAACAGCGCACGCACGTGTGTGTGTGTGTGTGTGTGTGTGTGTGTGTGTGTGTGTGTGTGTGTGGGTGTGTGGGTGTGTGTGTAACAGCTACTGATATTAACCTTACAGCTCCAGATGTGTCTTGTGCCCTGATGAAAATAGCTGCATCTCCTTTTATGAATCTCTCTAAATAAGGAATAAAACAGACTAGCTGTTTTACACCCCTCTCTCTGAGGAGACGGGAGAGTAGCGAGTGACGACAAGAGAGAGAGAGTAGATGAGGGAGAGGGAGAGATGAGAGAGATGGAGAGGTGAGAGAGGGAGAGAAAGAGAAAAGAGATGAGACATGTCTCAGAGAGAGATATCAGAGAGAGAGACGCAAAATAATAAAGAGAGAGAGAGCGGATAAATAGTAGAGAGAGACCAAAATAAAGACAAAAACAAAAATAGATAAAAAATACTATATAGTAGAGAGTAGATGTTGTATATAGATATAGAGACGACTATATAGAGCGAGAGAGAGAGAGACAGCAAAAAGAGAAGACATATGAGAGGAGAGAGAGAGAGAATAGAGGGAGAGAGGAGACAAAGAGAAGAGAGAGACGAGCAAAAGATTCGCACGATAAGAGGAGAGAGAGAGAGAGAGAGAGCGATAGATATCATCTATCGTATAGAGATCTCTAGAGAGTACATCATACTCTCTATAGTCTCTCTCTATCGATCTCTCTCTAGATCTCTCCTCTCTCTCCTCCCCCATCTCTCCTCTCTCTCTCTCTCTCTCTCTCTCTCTCTCTCTCTCTCTCGTTACAAAATGCTGAAACTGGAGACTCCTCCCATAAATATATATTTACAAAACCCAAGGCATGACAGAAAACATCACTGTATCATACATGTTCCTGTAAATTTGCCGTTACCATAGAAACGATGGCATATTAAAAGGAATGCTTTGATATAAACTTGGAAGCAAAAAGAAAATGAAAAATGAACTGATCTGACCAATCAGATTTGAGGATTAGACAGCACTGGGACTCCCCCCGGGGGTGCGACTGCAGCGTCCTTATGTTAGTTTACATTCTGCAGTTTGTTTTTGTGAGACGAGGTTTATTTATTTATGCGAACGTCTTTTGTTCCACACGGAATCAGAAAATGTTATTGTAAGCACGAGCTGGACTGCAGTGGGGCACAACTCAACACCCCCGAGTGCGTGACATGGCTGTTCACACTCAGACATCACTACAACTCACACACGTGCACACACACACACACACACACACACACACACACACACACACACACACACACACACACACACACACACACACACACACACACACACACACACACACACACAGAAAGTCATCTATTTTAGACCCCAGTTGAGGAATGCGACACATCTCAGCCAGCTGCCAGGGCATATTTTAGAGATCCTGTGTTGGGTCTCTCTCTCTCTCTCTCTCTCTCTCTCTCTCTCACACACACACACACACACACACACACACACACACACACACACACACACACACACACACACACACACACAATGGCACCCAAATCATCTCTCTCACAGATTTGATCATGTTTATATAAAATGTATTTCTTATTTCAAAAAACACCAACAAAGAAACAGCATAGACAGACAGACAGATAGATGGACAGACAGGTTGATAGACAGAATGATAGATAGACAGATAGGCAGAGAGACAGACAGGTAGATAGACATACAAGCAAATAGACAGAGAGGTCAGCAGATAATTGTGGAATTCACACTTCAACTACACTGTGATTTGAGTCTCATGCACACACACACACACACACACACACACACACACACGACTGAGAGATAACTGCCTGGAGATGACATGAAGTCCAGATAGATGAGTCAGGGAGCCACAAGTCCATCACTGCTGCAATTATAGAGCGGCAGGACGAGAGGAGCACACTGACAGACTGCATCATAACACACACACACACACACACACACACACACACACACACACACACACACACACACACACACACACACACACACACACACACACACACAAGAATCCTCCAGAGCAGAAGTAATCTCAAAATGCTTTACAGGATGGAAAACCAGGTGAATTAAATGTGATTTATGTGAAGATGAAGCTGAAGGTGTGTGTGTGTGTGTGTGTGTGTGTGTGTGTGTGTGTGTGTGTGTGTGTGTGTGTGTGGTAAACGGACAGTTATATAGAGAATGTCCAATGCTAAGACATGGTTTTAGGAAAACGTCAGTATGGATCGGGCTCAACATCAACTATTAGGTGCAATCGAGGCCCCTCCTGAGAGGCACAGAGAAGTGTGTGTGTGTGTGTGTGTGTGTGTGTGTGTGTGTGTGTGTGTGTGTGTGTGTGTGTGGCTGAATCTGAGCTTGAGGGGAAAACATAATTGTTTGCAAATGGAAAGAAAAATGCACTGTGGTGCAAATATGGTTCTAAATGCATGATGATTAACACTCTGCACACACATGATAGAGAGAGAGAGAGAGAGAGAGAGAGAGAGAGAGAGAGAGAGAGAGAGAGAGAGAGAGAGAGAGAGAGAGAGACAGAGTTACAGATTTATGGACATCACTAACAGTGCATGTGATTCACAGTCACTCACTCTGCTGTGGTCCACAAAAATTCCCAAGCATTTACTTAGCCATGCACTCAGGGGAGAAATTACAGGAGTGTGTGTGTGTGTGTGTGTGTGTGTGTGTGTGTGTGTGTGTGTGTGTGTGTGTGTGTGTGTGTGTGTAGGCAGATGCCTCTAAACCACATGCAGTGCCATGTGGGGGATTTGTTCCGATGACATCAGCGCAGATGCAGGGAGGAAATTCAAGCATCATCAAAACGCACAGATGCCCCTTACCTTAACAAACACCTCCATCACACACACACACACACACACACACACACACACACACACACACACACACACACACACGAGAGAGAGAACATCTGGACATATGATCTGCTTTGATGTTGATTTAAGATCGGCCTGCAGGCCGTGTTCCTCTTAACTAACTGTTAATAAAACCTGAACTGGTGTCAGGTGAGGGATAAGAACTTTACCTTTAACTCTGACCACTTCGCTCCCAGCCCTGGAGCGGCCCCCCAGATTTCTGTTCCTGGCCACCAGAGAGGAGGGGGCATGTGCGCTTTTATAAGCCAACAGGTTTGAGGTCTTTGTCCCACTTCAAAGCAGCCATTTTTATTTGGCCACTTTTATTGAGCAGACAGACAGGCCGAGCGAGTCTCTCAGAGGAACAGGGACATGAAAGTCATCAAAGATCACGACCAGAAAGAGAAGTGAGAAGAACATAAACTTTGCCCTTTCACATTTAAGTAGGTCGAGCAAACAGGACCGGTCGTCGTGTGAAGGCACTCGGCAGCGACACGCTGACTGAAATCAAGAAAAAAAAAACGTCTGCGATTTTTGGACTTTTGATGCTGTCTTTCTGAACACCAGATCGACTGGTTATGAGACAGAATTGTCTATAAATAAAGTGTTTATTAATGAATGAATCTTTACTCTCACAGTAGTGCTAAGTCTCTCAAACGTAGTGCTTACTCTTAAACTCAAGGACACTACTAACAACTGGAAGCACAAATGTGAACTGGTCACACTCGTATGAATTAACACACACTGGCTTTACACAAATACCTCCACACACACACACACACACACACACACACACACACACACACACACACACACACACACACACACACACACACGCGCGTTCGTCAGCAGATGACTATCCCAAGCCATAACCTGAAAGAGAAGGCATTTATGTAGAGCATTTACACATGCACACATTTACGTGTCTGGTTCAGATGAAGACGCCACTAAGTTGAGCCGTATACACAAACATACACACGTATACATACGGATTCTCGGTCTCGGTGCTGTCCTGACCGAGATCTCAGTTTTCCAGCCAGACAGAAACCGAGTAAACCCTAACAAATCTAGCATGTCCTTAAAAATGACCATCGGAACACAGTTTCTAAGCAGCAATCCATCTTTCTTTTCTCTCTTTCTCTCTTCCTCTTACTGGTACATTCGCGTTAGTGAAAGTGGGAGACGGCCAGGTTTAGACTTGCGTTGTCATGGTGCGTATCTGCATGTTCCTGAGAAGTCGCGATCTGATCTGTGTTGAGATTAGGCAAGCTACCAAAGAGCCTGCATAACATGACATAACATAACATGACATGACATGACATGACATAACATAACATAACATAACTTACCATGACGTCGGGGCTTTTACTCGTACGACCTGCATGACATGGGGATCGTGGAAAAAAGTTAAAGAGCAACAACGTATAGAACTTGATGACCAGCAGGTCCAGCCATACCTTCCTTGTTCATGTCGATTTAGTGGATAATGGGCTTGAAATCGGAATAAATATTGTCTTAAAGAGGTTTAAGTGATGCACATGTTTCATGCATGTTCAATTATTAACAGATGAAATGAAAGGGAAACAAAATTGTGGCTCTGTTACTCTGCCATGGTTAAGTTCTGCATGTTAGGTCAAAATGGGTGTGGTCTCTTCCCCGATAACTCCGTTCCGTCCACACAGCACTCACACACTCGCTCAAGACTCGAATCTTCACCCCAAATGTGAATCCAGTCTCATCCCAAATGAACTCCTGATTCCGATTCACTTAAAGACTCGCTGACACTTTATTTATATGGGCGCTTCCTTTAATTTGTCACCTCTATGTACTGTATGTGTGTATGTCTGTATGTGTGTATAAGAACTTGCTAGTATGCTAGAAATAATCCTCATTTGGATAGCATCGAGTTTTTTGTTAACAAGGAGAGGATGAACACTTACTCTTTATCCAGAGCAACTTACAAAACTGCTTGCTGGAAAAAAATAAGCCAAATTTGAAGAACACCATTAAGCAAAAATGTAGGTGGATGGTTTTTTTTCTGCCCCTAAGAAGGTTTAGCAGTCCTTTTTAAGTGTTTAGTGAATAAGTAAGTACTCAATCTTCGCTCGAAGGCGGCCGGTGACTCAGCGATTCAGACTGGCAGGAAATAGTCAGGAGTGAAAAGAGTCCTGATGTCAGGGAATCTAAAACGAACCTTTTTCTATGGAACACTGTGTGTGTGTGTGTGTGTGTGTGTGTGTGTGTGTGTGTATGTGTGTGCTTGTTCAATGTAAAATATTAGATGTAAAGAACAGAAATCTACATTTTGTACTGATGTCAAACCATAAAAAAAACAACATTTGTCTCGGTGTTGATGTTATACACAGCATTTTACTTTCACACACACACACACACACACACACACACACACACACACACACACACACACACACACACACACACACACACACACACATATACACGAAACACACTTTTTTCCATCCACACACAGTGCGTTCTCTTCTCTCTCACCGTTCTGGCACGTATACTGAAAGGACACTTCACAGACTGCAGGCTGGTGGAGAAGGAAGATAAACAAACGCAAACGAGGCCTTCTAAGGCTAAAGAGAGACGCTGTGCCACTCAGAGAGCAATGTCTTGGAAAGCTCTATGTTTTCCTTGTAAATCTCAGACATGTTGGTCCAGCCCTTGTGTCCTGAGCTGCTGCTGAGTGAAGAGCTCCCTCACAAGTGCACTCGCACACTGACAATACTGAACATCTTGCTCTGAAGACCTTTTTTCATGAATAAGCTGGATTTTATGAATATGCAAATCTGAAACTTCTTCAGCTCTGTAACCACGCCCCTTCTAGAATTATAATCCTGTCAATTTGCAAATCAGATCCTGATAGGTTCTTATTTTAATATGATCTAATAAGATACTTTCTAATAAACAGGAGCAACTTAAAGGGTTTTATTCTTTCTTTTTAATAACCTGTTTTTAAATAGATGATTTTATTCTTAGATGATTTCTGAAGACAAAAAAAAAAAAAGCTTGTTTAGTTAAGACCCCTATCTCATGGAGAACAATACTTCTTTACCTCAAAGCCTCTTTTCACAAACACGAACATTTCCTCTCAGAAAAATTATCGACTACGAGGCGTGAGTGTCCTTCGTCCGATTCCCAGAGAGAGGGCGGTTACTATAGAAACGGCAACACATTCCAACAAGCACGTTAATATAAACCACTGTCAGAGCTGCTGTTATAGAAAACAAGACACAAACATTAAGCAATGCTGTGGTGTAATTTCTCAGCAAGCCAACAACGAGCACACACAAATGATTAATCAGGGTTCGCTGTTGCACGGCTGTCTGGAATCTCACACAGGCCTGAACCCGTGGCGATAAAATTGAAGCGCTGCAGCAGTGAAAATTCTCTGAAGTGTTGAACCGCGTTGCTCGTGCCGTGTATTCATTTCCTCCTCTCCGTCCTCTTTGTGGTGTTCGTCGGCCACACAGCCGTCGTAAACACCTCTGCTGATTTAATCTGGTGGGTGTTGCTGTCGTAGGACAAAGCCAAAGCCACACTCTCGTGCTGCATGTGTGTTTTACTGCTTTCGCTTGTCTGCTGTAAACGAGCAGTGTTCTGGTTCAGCAGGACGGAGAGCATATCAGAGCAGAGGCACTTAATTATAGACTCATTCATCACCTCTGGATTCACCGCTTGGCAATCTTCCCGATGCTAGCTCTCTCTTTTCTCATCATCCCTTCCTTCGCCCACTTTGCTTTCATCGCTCCATCTGCTCCTCCCGCTCTTTTGGCTCGGTTTCTCCTGGTCCTCCTAATGACTCTTCTTGCTGTCTCTCACTCTCTCGCTATTCCTGTGCTGAAATCTTGCTTTTGTATTCATTCCCTGACTCTAAAATCACAGGAGTAACATGAAACTAGTTCTACCATAACAAGGAAGGTAATGTTGGCTAGGCAGCAAAAAAAAAAAAAGTGGCGAGGATCGTGTTGTAATCTGACCGAATTTACAAGAAGTGGAATAAGTATTTTACCTGTATACATTAGATAGACATGCTAGAGACATAGACAGACAATTAGCATGTATAATAATAGCTAATACCTAATTCTTCCAGAGAAAACTTGCTAGTGCTTTAAGACTAGGATAAACATGAATGCAAGGTCCAGAAGCAAGCTAACATCAATTACAAGCTATTGTTTTACAGAGAAAATTGGCCAACTAAGCTAATATAAATTAACTAGCCATCTGAATTTGGCTAATACTAGATTCATGAACAAGCTAAGAAATCACTGAGAAATAGGCTAGCCAAACATAACCCAGCTAGTTAGCAAATTAAAGAGGAATGCTGGATTTCTGAACAAGATAACACCAGTCACTAGCTAATGTCTGCACTGTAATCTGTCTGGCTAAGCAAAGTAGCTCACTGGGCTAAGTTTAGCTAGCTTCATTTTCTTTGCAAACTCTGTTTAGCTATTTTAGCCTTATATATTCTGTTAAATTCACACATTTATAGGTCTAATATTTGAACCGATTTACAAGATGTTTCGGACGCAGGTTAGAGAAACTCTACGCACTGATATTAACACTAACACACCCACACATGTTCAGATCTGCAGGTAAGAGAATTAACACACTTTGGTTAAATCTAAGCATCATCAGGAGGACAGTTACTCCCAAATCGTGGTTTGCTCCTGCTTCTCCTCTCTCAACGCTTGAGCTGTGTAAAGCGAGGAGGTTCAGATTTGGGCAGATGATTAACAAACAATATGCCAGAAGCTGTGTTTTGTCGTGCATGTTTTTTTTTAATTCACTGCCTGAGCATTTGGCAAGCCTTTTGTTGTATATCTTCTTGGTGCTTGAAGCTGAAATTGGGTAAGAATATTATTTCTAGGTCAGTTTGGATTTCAAGCGCAGTCGCCAAAAGAAGCATAAAGAAAATGTCTAATCGTAAAGCAGCTGTCAGAATGGAAACGTCAGATCCCTAAACCAAGATCTTAAATCTTCCTCTCACGTGTGCTCCAACCGAGGCTGATACGGGACGTGCCTGCGGGTTTGGCTCGACACATGACGTACGACATTAAAATTAGCGCACGACCCCCAGGCCGCAAGTGGTTGCCTTTAGCGCTTATGTCACGGCGGTGAGATGATCGATGATCGTCATCGACCTCAGCCGTCGACAAACACACGCGCTATACCCGCTGATTAGATCCATCGCTCTCTGCCATGGCTCTGGATTTGGCCCTGTATTCTCCAAAAGAGTGCTGCACTGACCTCAAAAGTTTCCATGAAGCACTTACCACGCTAATGCAATGCACATAAACTTTGTGTGCACATATGTATACAGTAGGTGTGTGAATATGTGTGTGTGTGTACGTGTCTACTTTCCCATCATTCTCATCACAAACGTCAAGGACCCAAAGACCTATAATAAAAGGCAATTAACACAGCAAAAACACCAAGGCATGACACATTTAAATTAACCCAGTTAACGTACCTTTTCTTTAATTCGACCAACTCGGCTCTTAACTACTGATCCACTGACCTCACACATCCTCAATTCAAGTAAAAAAACCCCAACAACTTGTAAGTATCTAAAGCTCAGGAAAGAAGACCAGGGAAAAAAAACCACATCTTTCACAGTTAGACATGAGGGTCCTTCCTGAGTCTGATGTTAATGAACTATACAGGCTCAGCTCAGGCTGAGATACTAGACTTGTGATTCTAAAGACATAATGTGAAATCTGTCTCATTCTCTTTTGAAAAATAAAAAAAATCTAGAATACAACTCTGGTCCTGATCTAACTTTTAATGAGTTCTCATGAGTTTTTCAGTTGACCATCACTAATAGCATCAGCGAATTCATCTGCTTTGCCATTAATACATTTTGGAAAAGTGCTACTGGTCTTTTTTATTCTATATTTACTAGGTTTAATTTTGTTGACATTTGATTATTATTATTTTTTACAGGAGCCCAGATTGAATTTCACCATTTCATATTTTGCATATACAGTATGAAGTTTGAGGGACGAGGGTGGGGTGAACGCATGTGTTTTTAAAAAATTTGACTGGAGGACACTGACAAGTGAAAAATAGCTAATTTAATTATGTGGTGTTACGAATAACTAATACTAATAACTAATAAATCTTTGCTACTGGATAGGCATGAGAATCATTTACATCAACTCTAAACATAAATAAATACTGTACATGTGTGCAAGAGAGAGATATTTTAGGGTTAAAATATCATTTTTCTCCTTCTTTTCTCCCCTAAGACAAGCATTATCTTTCTGAGTTTCTCCGGCTATTTCTTTCACGGACAGAACACTTATACACTGACAGATGAGAACTCAAAATGCACTTCCCGAGACGAGGAGTGTCATGAGCCTATCTGCAGATTGTGTTAGTGTGTCTTAGAGTGTGTGTGTTAAGATGGGGTACATGTGACAGGCCGGTTTGTTCCGCACTCGTCTCATTTTTTAGCCTGGCTCTCAGGGAGTAGCGCAAGACAGGGAGAGCCTGTCAAAAAGCCCATTGCAATCTGATCCCTCTGACACCAGTTTCTGTGAATTTGCTCCCAAGGCTCTTTTTCTCAGAGCATAATCTTACTGAAGACAAAAACAGGAGACCGCAACTGAACAGCAGTAACTGTACGTTAAAGGTTATATTCATTGTTTCTCCATTCATTTCATTTCAATGTAAAGGCCTTAACTAAACAAAAACAAAAAACAAACTAACAAAATAAAAACTTATACTATTACTAAAATAATTTTTGCTCCATAATTTTTAATTGACAACTTTGCTACATGCAAAAAATTCTATAAATTATATCAAATATTCTAGCTAGCTAACATTAAACCCTAAACTCCACCAATTGCAGTAAATAACATAAAACAATTATATAATAGTAACACGGTGTGGTTTACTTTAGCAACATTTAAACATGATTATGTAATAAAGTGAAGTTATAGTTATCTACTTTAGCTGTAATATTTGTTTAGTATTGGTGTATCTGGCTTAGCAGAGTTGATCAGTTTATATGCTTATTAGCTGGATTATTGTAGTAGCAGGCTTTTTGTCATGGAAAAGGGCAATTTCAGTTTCTTCTCCAGTTATAACCCTTTCTGCAAACATTAGTGTATGAAAGATTTTTCTTTTTACAATATACATCTTTATATTCTAATGTTTAGCCATTTTTAGATCCTTTGCTTCTAGAATAAATATGGCCCGATCATTGTGAAGTTATGGCTGAGCCCATGCCTTTAGGCTAATGTTTTATGTGCTACTGTTCATGTGTTGTGTGTGTGTGTGTTCAAGCACCAATAAAAGATATAGCCAAAAGAGAGAAATGGCCCAGCATGTCACCGGATCCATCGCTGACCTGCATGCTGAGCATCAATTGGCTCCGGCAGAGCAAACAGGAAATAGAGAAAGCAGCGGGGGAGGAGGTGTGTGCACGTGTGTTTGTGGGTGGGTGGTACGCGGCAGGAGGGCGGACAAGGTTTTGGCCGGCATGCCAAAAATGAAAGAAATCAATGGACTAATTTCTTTGAGATGAAATGTGAAAAGTTTGCCCAGAGCCTCCCACTTCAGTGTTTCTGGTTCTATATTTCTATCCTCTCTCCTCTGACCATGATTTGTAAGTTCCTCTTATAGAACAGCACTAAGTGTGGAGATAAAGTGTGTCTGCAGATACAGGGTGACTTTTACAGCAATGTCACTGTCTGTCGTTATGACAGCGAGATCCATAGACGGTATCGCAATCTGTCGTGCTAAATATGTCCAGCTTGCAGTCAGTCACTCACTCAAGGACACCGCTCAAACGAGGGCAACAAGGCATCAGTGGCTGATAAAGCCATGTAGTTTCTGCACCATGCAACACTGGACTGGGGCATTTTAAAGCCACACACATTGAAAGAGGCCAAGAGCAAACAGACCCAGATAGGAGGTAGAAACAAAAATCAGGTTAGCCCACTGCTGGAAGATCAGAGGTTGACCTCCCCTGTAGTTTAACTCCAACCCTAATCTTACACACCTGCCTCTTATATTCACAAATGTCTAGAGACCAGGATTAGCTGGATCAGGTGTGTTTCATTAGTAGTGGAGCTACAGTAAGGAACACCGGGTGAGTGATCTCCCATAGCACAATGGTTCTCAGTTACAGTTTGGTTCCTCTGGTGCTAACCTACCCAAATTATTGTTATCAAATCACTGAGAGGGAAAAAGACAGACTAGACCAGCACTGAACGATGTTTAGGGCTAGTATATGAACATTTATAAAGGTACCTGGTCATTCAGGGTAGAGGTCTTCTCAGGTCTAAAGAAATGTACCCGACCCGAAGTGACCCGAATCACTTTTACCCGGACCCGACCTGCATAATTTTTTTTTTTAAGAAAGACCCGACCCGAGACAAACCGAAAAAAATTTGACCCGAGTCCGACCCGGCGGCAATTTTTTTTAACCCGGATGTTGCATAACTCTACACTAAAGTAACCGCTACAGCGTGGATTCAAAATTGATTAACAGGTCTGTTTTAACGAAAATGAGCTTACCGCCAGCCACACGTCGCCAGCCACATGTCGCAAGCGGTCTTGGCAAACAGAGGAGAGGTTGGAAAAGGACTCGAGTCGATGCACACACGCGAGATACAGTAGTTCGGGTCTTCTCGGGTCCGTTCGGTAAAAACACATTAATTTTAAATTACCCGAGACCCGATGCCGCTATTATTAGACCCGGCCGTTGTCCGAGGCACATGTGAAACTTTTAGACCCGAACCCGCTCGGGTCTCGGGTCGGACCTCAGGTTTTCGGATCTAAGTGAACCCGTGAAGACCTCTAATTCAGGGTAGTGCATGCTCACGAAGTGGTATTCTTAAAGTTCAGTCTTTTGTACCATTAAGAGAGAGAAACCTTTTGAGCAACACTGCAAAGACAGAGAACATATATTCAGTGACCTTCAAGTTCCTGCTCCAAAGTAGGTATTATTGGTGATGACGAACTCCTAAGATGACTGTGACGCTTGAGTACAACTAGCCAGTGATGTTCAGCATGCCAAGCTGCATCCTAAACATTTTTATCCTATGTAAGGCTGGTCTCAGAAATATGATTCTGGCAATGATTATGAATAACAGTACTGTATATCTAGAGACAATAAGCTCTTTCTGCCATTTGTAGTGAAGGCCACATAAAGCATTGGTGTTAAAAATAAAGAAAGGGAGGAGCAGGCATGCGGCACAGCTGAGAGTTCCTTAAAGATTTGTGTGCTGTCAGGCAACCTAAATCACAACAGCTGAGATTGCACGCTGCTGCCTGCATGCTTCTCTAGCTTTTTTCCTTTGCACTCTACCATTCTCATCTGTCTGTCTCCTTTTTCTTAGTCAAAATTTAGAAGTCTGTTGAATCATAAACTCCGTAATCAAAAAACCAGGAAGGAGGACAGAAAGTAAAAGAAAAAATAACTCCAAGCAGACCCATTTATCTCAGCTGTGCCGAAATAAAAATTCCACTTTCTGTAGCAAATACGTTGTCCAACTAGCTAAGTCAACAGAGTGTATATTGAAACTGGACTCAAGACAGAACTGGTCAGCATGAGCAAATAGTCACGAACATACCCAGGAGGCAGCAAAGTCAGCAAAGCAGGCAATGGGAAACATTAAGAAAAGCATTACACCGTTCAGCAGGCTTTAGAGAAATCACCGTGCCAGCTGCATGACACACGTTGCTTTAAGCCAGTTGGAGGAACTTACTTACCACTTCCTTTCCTCTGGCTTATCTTGCTTTTTTGGCCTGGATTTCAAAAAACAGACACCACTGAGGAATCAAGGTTAAGTTCAGGGCAAGAGCTCTCACTTTTCCTTAATGGGAAAAACCTGCTCTGAAGATTTGATAGAGCAAGTGTAAGTGGCGCTCAAACCGGACAGGCAAGATGAGGAAGAATTCCCCTCATGGCTCCGTGATAAATGGCAGAACCCGGAGTACCAAGGGTTGGACGAATTCCAAGATTCCCAAACCAGAACAAGCAGACCTGAGGTGGCCTGAGTGCATCTAAAAGTCAGACTGAAGTCTGAACTCAAGTCCCAGCACAGTCACCCCAGCCCCCATCAAATTATCCCCTCTTTGTACCGTCCCACTAACTAGTCCCCCATGACCACCCCCTTCTGAGTACTGCCTCTATGTTCTGTGCCATCGAGGTCCCAACCAATCACAGCCCAGCTGATCTGAGTGTCCTAGAAGGAAACAGGGATTAGTTCAACAACCTCTGATTAAGTAAAGGAAGATCGGACAAGTGTTTAAGGGAGTCGGAAATACCATAGGATAAGCAGTACCTTAGCAAAAGCGATAAAATAAAGGACCTGCGAGTGGATGTCAAACAGAAAAGAAGAAGAAAACCCTTTAACCTTTCTTCCTCCCTCCCTCTCCATATAACGAATGAAATCCAATCTGTGCAAGCGCCAGTGGGACTCGGTCATTCATCACAGCCATATGAACGTGCTTTCACTTTAGCTCTGGCTCACAGTACGACTCCTTTAACAGACATCCACTTACGCACAGGACCTCCTGATCAACGCACCACAGGAGCTGAGTCACAACGCAATAATCACCAGGCCCCATCATTTACCGGCACAACAACCGTTCACCCTGAACGACATTCCAAATGCAGGAAAAGCTCCCCATATTGGAAACACGTTCCAGGAGTTACCTTTCCTGTTTAATTTAAGTGTTGCCCTCGAGTCAACCATGCAACGTTATCAAAGGCTAAACACTACTAGATCTACACACAATGGCAAAATACCCGAAGTACCCAAGCTTTAAGATATTTAAGGCTCTATTATTATTATTTGCCCCCTTGTTGCAATTTTTAGAGCTGGAAATAAATATGGCTCCACTGGCGTGGGTGGAGCGCCTCAACGGGGGTGCAAAATCTGACAACACTGTGATATTTCTGAACCCGTTTTGGTCTAAACTTGTGTTTACATTACCACTTATCAAGAAAAATTAGGTTTACAATAAAAATGATGTTTATAATAAAACTCTTCAGGGGCATGAACTTCTCAGAATCAGGTTTATTGGCAAAGTATGTTTTTATATAGACAAGGAATTTGGTACTGGCAACAATCAACACCGGGCTGATGTCATGCTGTTCGCATCCCAAATGTCGCATCGCTGAATTGTTACACCACACCAATGTAGCAACGATTACAAAGTTTTCTTTATTGAAAATAATTCATCGATCTTTTTATCCCTTTCCCAATAGAGGAAGGGGTCCACTCACCTAAGCCAAGATCACGACATCTTGTTTTTGTGGTTGCGTTATTAACAAACATAAAGCTCAGTGTCTTATTACAATTGTGCAGACGTCTTAATTTGAGAAGCCGGTCGCTGTAACTAAAAAAAACCCAGCCCTGTCTGAGCACGCTCATAGTAGCTGATTCTTTTCTAAATCCCTCAACATGCTGATTGTTACTGTGGGCCCATATGAGACTAATAAGTGACAATGGCCTTATTTAGGTGGTTAAGAAATATAGGCAGGAGACTGTTTTGTGCCAATTGCAGTAAAAATTCCACAGCTGTGTGCAGAGCTGTGTAACATAGTTATGTGTGGGCTGGATACCAGGCAACCTGCCGGAAACTCCTACACCAGCTCTCTCGGTGGGTTTTCGGAGTCACGGCAGGTCACAGGATATGTATTTGCCCATATTGTGTAAGGGAGCACTGAGATACATTACTCAATTGCTTCAAATGATTCTATGGCTAATTTTGATTTGCACGATTCAGAAAACATTCATTCATTCATTCATTCTCTACCGCTTATCTGAATTTCACGGGGAGCCTGTGCCTATCTCAGGCGTCATCGGGCATCGAGGCAGGATACACCCTGGACGGAGTCCCAACCCATCACAGGGCACACACACACTCTCACACTACGGACAATTTTTCAGAGATGCCAATCAACCTACCATGCATGTCTTTGGACCAGGGGAGGAAACCGGAGTACCCGGAGGAAACCCCGAGGCACGGGGAGAACATGCAAACTCCACACACACAAGGCGGAGGCGGGAATCGAACCCCCAACCCTGGAGGTGTGAGGCGAACGTGCTAACCACTAAGCCACTGTGCCCCCCATTCAGAAAACATGTTCTTATTTAAAGATGAATGCTGGTCACGGTCGTGATGAGTCACTTGGTGGCGAGACCAAAACCTCACCTGGTGGAGAAGCTCAGGATGAAACCACGGACACGAGAGCTGTGTGGCGGTGATGCTACCCGTTGTACCACTGTGCCACCAATGCTAGCGCTCTTCTTTTAGCTAGCTTTAGTTCATATCAGCATGGTAAAGCGATCTGTACATTCCTATCAAAAGTAAGTGTACCCTAACTTTAATCAGATATTTGAACCAAGCTTCAAGACACGAGCTTCCGGCCACGTCGGACGGCGTTACAAAAAAATTAGGGAGGACGTGAAAGAAGAGACGACGACGAAAAAGGAGAAAAAGGAAGCATTCTCTCCACTCCTCCCACATACTTGCTCTCTCATCCCTTCTTATGTCAGAGTTAATTGAAGTGATCCATCAATCCGACGTCCCTTAGCGAGAGGGAAAGGAGGAACGGTGAAGAGAGAGAAAGGATGAGGTGGTGGAGAGAGGGGGAGGGGAGGGGATATCACTTAAATACTCCTAAAAGCTTCTTGACCTATCAATGTAATGAATTTAAGTTGTCAAAGTGGAAGAATAATCTATCATCCGCATAGTGTGTGATCGAGCGGGCGAGAAAGAGAAAGCTTTTTTTGTCCTCCTCAGGGATCTGTGACTGGAGATGGTGGGAGAGAGATCGGATCGATGTAGAAACACGATCGAAACCGGGTAAAGAAACCGTACGTGGAATGCTTTAGTTTTTGTGACTAACGTGGTTTGTGTTCCATAAAAAAAAGTGAGCGATGCAGCGAGACAGACGAAGGGAGTCAGTGATGCTCCAATATCATCCGGAGTCTATCCAGCTGTTAAAGTCATTTCGTTCCACTGGTGGTTTTTGAGACGGGGCTCAGTTGACATCTTATACACATAATCGTATGGCATGAGACACTTCCATGACAGCGTTTTTTTTTTTTTTCCTTTTTTTACTTCATCTCAAATCTGTCAGTTTCAACACTGCTAAAAAGAAAACGTTCCTGTCTCTTAAAAATGTTGCCTAAAACCATTGCTCATAATCCTTTCCCAAGCTGAACAGTGTGGTTTTATCTTGTGTGTGTCTCTATGTGTATGTGTGTGTGTAAGACACCGGGGTCTAGTGCCACGCTGTTATCTGTATCTTTATCTATTCAGCGTAGCTGTATCCGGATTTAAACACACAGTGGGCGGATCCTACAGCACACTTTTTTATAATTAAATATAAACCTCAGATAGAAGACAGAAGGAGAAATGTCAGTACTCTCAGCTAAGTTCCTCAATCGTAGCTACATGGTTGTGAAAGAAGAAGTTTTTTCATCTTGCAGTTATTATATATATGTTAGTACTGTATTTGTTTATCTAAACAAACCAGTCTCGTTTAAAACCATCGAGATCCTGACTTAGTTACTAAGGATGAAAGGATCAAACGTGTGAACGTGTTCTTTCTCTGTCACAAGCTTCCTACAGTATGTGTTCCGCATGATGGTTCGAATGCCTGCTGCACATGTCTGTGTTTGTGTCTGTTACGACTAGGATACGAATCATTTAAGAAGAAGAACACGTGATAACGCCTTCACCGCTGCTGGGGCTAATACTGTATGTAGCTCACGCTGAGTTACGGGTGTTTGATTCTCAGCCTTTCAACAGGCCGCAGTTTTCATTTTTCAGGAGAGACGGTGTTTTAAACCACAACCTGAGTTTGGGCCAAGATAGAAAGACTGAACACTGCACTATACTGTACACATGCATGAATGCACACTTGTGCACACACACATCACTCTCAGCTTGGCAGAACTCTGTCTAATAGCAAAGCCTACAGAATCCACTCTGTAGTTTGCTGTGTGTGTGTGTGTGTGTGTGTGTGTGTGTGTGTGTGTGTGTGCGTGCGTGTGTGTGTACGTGTGTGTACGCGTATGCCTGGCTTTTATTAGTGAGGAAGTTGCAACACGGAGCACAAGCTGGAAATGTCTTTAAACAGTTGAAGAAAGCTCTGGTGATGAAAGGTAATGGGAAAGTAACACTCTGCAAAAAAAAAAAAAAAACTTTCCTCAACACTCGAAACGTTCTTCGTTCTGTACTCCTGAGTATTTTACGAAACATAATTCTGTAAGAGATATAGCACAGTCAGTCACAGCTCGGTTAAAGCCTTGTTTTTTATTGGTCAAAAAATTAAATTTTTATTCAGATTCATTGTGTCATTGTGTATAACGTCGTTCCGACATCAGTGATAACAAGAACTTGGTTCGTTAGATTTGGAATGTAATCGTAAACAATAAAGAACGATAAAAGGATGATTTATTGACGAGTTGCTTCTTAATAAATACACAGTTGTTCGGCATCAGCAAATCGCTACAGAACAAAGATGAACGATTTGCTGGATGGTGAACGGTGCATGTTTGTATTATAGCTGCCAAGATTGCAGAGAGAGAGAGAGAGAGAGAGAGAGAGAGAGAGAGAAAGAGAGAGAGTGAGAGAGAGAGAGAGAGAGAGAGAGAGAGAGAGAGAGAGGAGAACAAACAAAAGTCTAGTGATGGAAGGAAACTGTTTTTCAAATAAGAAACCAAAGTAAACACTCTTTTGTTAAACGCTTCACATGATGTGACGACTTGTGGCCGTGTTGACGACCTTGGCGATGATGATGATGATCCTTCTGATCACAGCACAGGAAAATAAAAGGAAACGGGGGAGGGAAAAAAAATCAGATGATAAAAAGGAGAAGGAGGACAAACCATCAGAAACCCGCTTCCCGACAGATGTTTCCGATCTATTTACCCTCATGATGAAGATGCCACTCAGTGGAAAACTCAACGCTCTTTGCTCGTTACTAAAACAGAGCTTTAATGGACTAATAAACACCACCCCAGTTTGTATACCACAGATATGTCGCATTGGGAAAAAAAAAAAAAAATCAGCTTTGCTATCTTAGAACACGTCCAGGTCTGGTTCGGTCGCTTGATCGGATGCTATCAATTGCCTCTTTTTTACTTTCCATTCAAAGCTTCTAATCAGAATATCTCTTGGGAAGAGAGGGTTGGTCTCATCTTCAATCAGTCAATCACAGAGCTTTGATGAACCCTTGTCTAAATCCCAGCAGGCCAATCAGACAACACAGTGATCAAGGCTCTCACTTGAGCTACCAGTCCGGCTCAAACGATGTCAAGCTTAACCTACGGATGAAGTACATATTAGCTAAGTATCTTTGGGTTTAGAAGGGGGGGAAAAAAGTGCAAAAGGTCACGACCTGGTTTCTCAACAAGCTTGGAAGTATTTCTTGCTGCTTCTCTCTTCCGTTTCGGTCCGTTCCATATTTCGAATCGAACGCAGCTTTCTCTTATTTCTGTCTCTCAAAAAACGTTGCGGTTACTTTCGACTCCACATATGGATCGGGGATTTCTGGAAAAATGCATGAAGTGCTCAAATCCCTCCAGCTTAGTTTTAAAGTTAAAGCTCGAACTAAAGCCAAAAGGTTGCAACAATGACTCAGATTCTTTGTGAAAACTCTGTGGGAGAAAATCCTGTCTGGACAGTAAAAGATCCACAGAGTTGATTCACCGTTCGAGAAACTGCCCCTTAAATGATAACAGACTTTCAAAAAAAATCTTGCTCTGATTCTGTGATACGTTACTGGAAAGGACAAAAAGCCTCCTTTATACACCACCTCCGACTTCCATTCTAAATGAACCAGAACATTTACATCGATCCCGTCTGTCCTCGGGTAAATATCTGCAAAAAGAGAACTGATAGTTTGCAGGCTGGACGTGTTGCCTCAGCAGACGAGAAGAATTCTTCTCCTCTTGCTCAAGCACTTTGTGGCTTTTTCGGGGTGTAAACATACAACAACGCTCATTCCGCTCATCAGCTCTGAAGCCTCTCCAGGCCCAATGATGAGAAACACATGGTTCCATTACAGACCCTTTAAAGAGGCCAGAACAATGGAGGAGTCAATTAGATCTTGCCATAAAATGGAGCAGGATGGGAAGGTTCTGCAGGATGGTCATCCTATTCACAGAGTGTCATGCTGAGTCTTTCTCCACCCATGTACTCTCCAGCGCAGACCTCTCTGTGTGATACTGTGGCACGATCAATCAATAGTTATTACCTTTCATTGACGGAACCAAGCTGAGCTCCGATAGTCTGCACACGTATTGATTCTTACTGCACAAATGCTATCAGGAACCAGAACTAGCTTTACCCACTAGGTGAGAACTCAGAGGAGCAGACAGATCAAATAAAGGAGAACTTGTATCATTGTTGCAGGTCCACCGGCGATAAGATGGGGTACAAAGGAAAGAAAGATTGTCCTGGGTAATAAAATGTCAGGAGTGCACGACCCTGAGAATGAACATGTCAAGAGACCCAGACTTCTTGTTGGGGCCAATGGAACAGCAGACCAAATACTGATCTCAACTCAGACTGCAGAACTAATGTAGGTTTAATAAACTAAGCCTGGATATTTATCCTTTTTACCCCTAGTTTACTGGCGTTCCAATCTGAGAGCCGAACGGAAACGATGGACATTTTCAATCTGTAGAAACAAATAAATGTGCGAGTTGGCTCGCTGGCTGCGAGTCTGATATAAAATGAGTCAAGACTCTGTTGGCATTCAGTGTGAGACGTGTGTTTTTCCCCCTGTTAATAACTTTACAAAGAATTTTAGAGATTGAAGATAAAATTTAGTTGCTTCTAAACAAGCACTTAGGGAATCTCAACGTTTTGAACATTTACATTTATGATATTCCACTTTTTGGTCTCTGGTAAAAGGAAATCATTCATTCATTCATTCATTTTCTACCGCTTATCCGAACTTCTCGGGTCACGGGGAGCCTGTGCCTATCTCAGGCGTCATCGGGCATCGAGGCAGGATACACCCTGGACGGAGTGCCAACCCATCACAGGGCACACACACTCTCATTCACTCACACACACACACACACACACATACACACACTACGGACAATTTTCCAGAGATGCCAATCAACCTACCATGCATGTCTTTGGACCGGGGGAGGAAACCGGAGTACCCGGAGGAAACCCCCGAGGCACGGGGAGAACATGCAAACTCCACACACACAAGGCGGAGGCGGGAATCAAACCCCCAACCCTGGAGGTGTGAGGTGAATGTGCTAACTACTGAGCCACCGTGCCCCCTCAATTTAGATAATTAAAAAAAAAAATCAGTTAAACCCAAGATTGACAAATGAAGCGCATGGACTTCTATTGTCAGCTAGTTAGCTAGTGTTGTGCATGGACCATTTTGGCTCCATTTGTGCAATCTCCTTAAAAGGCATTCTTCAAGGATTCTTTGGGTGTTTAATTGTTCTGTCTGTCTAAAGGACGGCTGCTCGGTGAATGACAAACCTTCTGTTGTCTCCTCTCGGGACAAAACCCTTGAAGAACCCTCGAGGGCAATAGATTTTTTTTCTGAGGCTAAAGTTTGATTTGTTTGTATAAACTTTACACAATCCAACCAGCGTAATTCTGTCTATGATCGAACTGGTTGATGTATTTAGTGAAATGAGGACTATTCGGCCACTTCTAGTTCAGTAAATTTAAAGCCGAGTTAGACATGAAGTTCTGAAACTCTGACATCAAACGCAGATCCGAGACCACCGCTACTACAATTATGAAACTCAGGAAATTCATGTGCAACTTTCAGGTCAGAATTTCATACTGTTAGTCATTATGAATGCTCATGAAAGCAGCATTAGTCACATCATAGGGAAAAAGGAGGAGAAGGAGGTTGGTGAGGAGGAAGAGAGAGAGAGAGAGAGAGAGAGAGAGAGAGAGAGAGAGAGAGAGAGAGAGAGAGAGAGAGAGGGAAAAAGAAAGCGTGGAGCCTAAGCAGAAAGGAAACACTGACGTTAACAGTACTCCAGAGGTCTGGCAACATTTTTATGAAGTCTAACCGCTTGGAGAAAAGAGGCAATGCTCTCTCTGACAGCACCGTGTAAACTTCACGAGGCCAGTGTCAGTTTGTTCGCCTGCTTCGCATCGCCGGCTTTTACTCCTCTACGAGACAATAGGAAGGAAGGAAGAAAGGAATCCTCCTCCTGTTCTCCCTTCTGTTCTCCCAGCGTCTGCTATTCCAGGCTCTGTTTCAAGAGCCCCTGGAATCCAATTCCACTCCACAGATGTTATATTTAAAAGAATAAAGATACAGAGAGGAAAAACTAACGAGTGTACGAGAAAGAGAAATGAATAAGGTATCGTATCGTATCGTCAGCCGTCTGGTCTGACACTTTTGTGTCGTTTCCTGAAGTGTGTGCTGCATGTCGGCGTGTCGCACGTGAACATGCGTCTATCTGCACCATGGAGTCGTGTTTAATAATTAAACCGTAAACAGCAGCAGGAAGAGGTGGAACGAAGCCGCACTGCTGCAACACGATCCTCGCTTCTCCGGAGCGACTCGTGTCCCAGAATCCCCTACACTATTCTCGTGCCAGGCCAAACAACTCAAGAAGCCAATTAGCAGCTAATGCAGTCACTTCTTTATTAAAAGGCTATCCACTATTCTCTTTGTGTTGCTGCTGGGATTAGTAACCGGTCTGTCGAGGCGGTGCTCTTGGCTCCGAATTATAGAAAGGGGATAGAATTATTAGCTTTGGCAGCAAGACATAGGATATGCACCACCTACTTTCATTGGAACTTTTAAAGGGGGGGGGAACTTCTGAAGATCCAGTCAAAGTAACAGATAATCACAATATCAGATAATAGTCTTTTCCTCTGTACGGACATTCAGCCAAAATGTGGAGTTTTCTTTAATTCCTGGTGCGTTTCTACTGTAATGCATCCGTCGCCAAGACATCAGACCAGAGCTCTAGAAATGATATGTGACTTGTAGCACTTCGGATCCGAAAAACCAAAACCCGAAACGCTACATTAAGAAATGGAGCCGGTTCAGAAAGCTACGTCCTCCCGGCTTGCTCGTTAAGCGGGTTTTATCGATCCCTTCCAAACAGGTTCGGAAAAGCGCTTCAAAGGAGAAGGGAAAACTCACTTGGAGCAGCTTCCACAGAACGTGCCAGCCATGCAGTAGTTTGCCAGTTGTGATATTTGTAGGAATCTCGTTCGTTATGACAACTCATGACACGTTTCAGCTATTATTGCTAATTCCTGTTTCGTATATTCCTAATTCCTGCCAAGTTGGATTCTGATGGACAGTATACGTAGCTGAAAATCCAAGAACATATCAGGAAGGTTCTGAAATTTAGCTATTGGGCTAATTCTGGCATATTTACACTGATGCTCATTGCTGATTTGTTGATCAATGTGCACTGTCCTAATTCAAACAAACAAACAGACAGACAAACAAATAAATAAATAAGTAAATAATCAAGGGGGGCACGGTGGCTTAGTGGTTAGCACGTTCGCCTCACACCTCCAGGGTTGGGGGTTCGATTCCCGCCTCCGCCTTGTGTGTGTGGAGTTTGCATATTCTCCCCGTGCCTCGGGGTTTCCTACCGGTACTCCGGTTTCCTCCCCCGGTCCAAAGATGCATGGTAGGTTGATTGGCATCTCTGGAAAATTGTCCGTAGTGTGTGAGTGTGTGAGTGAGAGTGTGTGTGTGCCCTGTGATGGGTTGGCACTCCGTCCAGGGTGTATCCTGCCTCAATGCCCGATGACGCCTGAGATAGGCACAGGCTCCCTGTGACCCGAGAAGTTCGGATAAGCGGTAGGAAATGAATGAAAAAATAACTAAGGTTTAAACAATTCTTTAAAAGCAGCAGTTTGAAATTTCTTCTGCAATTGAAAACATCTTCCTCTTTCCCCGTGCTGTCTTCTGAAATTCCTTTTATTAAAACAAAATCAAGAACGTATCTGTGGAATTCATGTTGCTACTAGACATGGACCAGGATCTACAGAAACATGTTCTGGAAACACCATGTTTGGCTCACGGTGACAGATGCTAATGAAATCTGTTAAATGAAAAGAAATCAATAAGTGTTTCCCCAAATGAGGAACTATTCATTTGCTTCAAGTCAAACATCATTAAAGCATGAAGCCAAAATAAATAAATAAATAAATAAATAAATAAATAAAGCATTGAATACTTTCTAACCTTTCATTCCATCATAATCAGTAAGGGATTTATCCTGGTCTGGATCCAGAGCCGGTCACGGAAACACTGGACATGAGCTGGGGCTACACCCTGGATGGGACTCCAAGGGCAATTCAGAGTATTTAAGCCATCTACCAGCATGTGATTGGGAATCTCACAGGGGAAAACATGTAGAACACAACATATTAACCTGTCCTCAGAATCAAACCCACAACCCAAGAGCTGTGAGGCGGAAAACGTAACATAACCCCGCTAGATACCAAGGCTTCCTCCAAACAAGTTTTTTCACTCGTTTAAATAAAAGTTTCTCAAAGTCAGTTTCATTTCGTCACTTTCTTATCTTGATCTTCTCTCACTTTATAGATTCCAGATGGCAGACAGTTCTGGGACGGTTCTGGGATGATTTTAGCAACATCAAGTACACCGCGTGCTGAAAGCATCTCGACTCAAAACGTTTAGGGATTCCTTAACATTTGGAATCTAGGCCAGAAATGTCCCGAATGCACCCGGCCGCGTATAATGTCTGTGCCGCATTTTAATCTCAGGCCAATTACGAGTTCTGGTCCGTATCACGACTGAGATATGGTCTCATCGAGTCTGAGTCGTGGCTGCGTTCCTAAGAGACCAGATTCGGATGAGTTCATCGGCGTCATTCCATAGCGCTATGCGGGCAGGTGATGGAGATAAGTGCGGCTCGGACGACTTCGCTCGTGTGCTATCTGTCTACTCACTTTTTCTAGCATGTAGAGTCTGTTTTGTCAGACCTTTTCTCTCTCTCTCTCTCTCTCTCTCTCTCTCTCTCTCTCTCTCTCTCTCTCTCTCTCTCTCTCTCTGTCCTGTCCTCAGAGAGCGATTAAGCATGTGATTCAGGGTTAAAGGCCAGTTCAGAAAGTCTTGTGATCCGAATAGAACTAAGTGCCTCTATGTTACCTTTAAAATCTCATCACCATCTAGGTTAGAGCTCCAGACAAAGAAAAACAAAACAAAAAAAAAAAGTATTATCCGTCAGATCACAAGCCAGTGTGTGTGTGTGTGTGTGTGTGTGTGTGTGTGTGTGTGTGTGTGTGTGTGTGTGTGTGTGTGTGAAGACCCAGAAGCTCTTCTGCTCTCAGAAAATCCATTAGGAAAAAGAGATTGATTTCTAAATGTATCCAGGGAAAAGCAAGGAAGCAATTTTCATATTTGAATTTCAAAACAGAATTTTTCCACTTCCCGTTCATCGGGCTTTTCCGCTTTCTTTCTTTTTTTTTTCTCTTGCGTTCTCTACTTTTCTCACCACAAATGCTTTTTTTTTCTTTTTTTAATCAGCAGCAGAACATCCAGAAGAAATGAACTCAAGCTATAATTCTAGATATGAAGTATTTTTAGATTTTTTTAAATATGTACATCAGATGGGTGAAAGTTTTTTGTTTTGTTTTGTTTTTGCATTCGAATTCATTTTTATTAAAAGATTACAAAAAAATAATGAATATTCCATGATGCTTTGCTTGATTATTTACTTGTCCAGCATCCGGTAAAGGTGATGTGAGAGAGAAAAAAAAAATACAGATTAGCTTCTAAGGGGAAAATTAGGTTCATGTGCAAAACGGTCATTTGCTATAAGGATCTATATTACAGTTGATATTTAATATAAAAATAAATAAATAAATAAATATCTGCGTTCAGGAAATAGTATTAAAAATCGAGTATATTTAATACATTAAAAAAAAAAGAATTACGGTATATATTGTTAAATAATAAAAGTCAGATAGATGAGGTATAACACGAAATCTAAAGATGGGTGACAAATTAAAGGGAAAAAAACCCACAACAGCTTAAAGTGTCTTAGTAAAGTGTAAAGTCATGATGAGGCACCAGAGCAGCTTCAGCCCGCAATGGGCTCGCTTTGGAAAATAAAAGTGCTGCTTGCTGGTTTTATTTATTGTTGTTTTTGTATTATTTTATGTGAACTGATGCCAAGGAGGAAAGTAATACGAGCGTTACTTTTAAAGCACTGAAAGCCCCTGAGAGGAGGAACGTACTGTGCTCCCCCGGGTCACCAGAGCAGATGAAGTCATTTGGAGAAGAGGAAGAGTGTGCACTTTACATGGGTTTTTGTCTAAAATGTGCAAACCAGATGTGCCTCCAGAGGAGGGGGGGGGATATAATGGCTGACAGGCAGAAAGACAGAGAGAGTGAGAAGATAAAAGATGTATGGAGAGGAAAAGCAATATTTCACCTTATTGCTTCAGCAACTTAAAGAACAAATCAGCACAGCGCATTTATAAATGTTAGCAACACATGGCGAGCCGGTGTACTGGTCGTCTGAGAAATGAGCGATCTATCGGGTCAGAGCTTAAAACTACACCTAGAGATATAAAACCCATAAATAAAGAGACGTCCTGGGGCGAAACTAATGAGAACTCCAAGGTCAAGGGTTATAGAGTGAGGTCAAAAGCCTGCTTCCTTACCTGATAGGATTTATGGATTTAGGCAAGCTGGATATAAGCATGTGACCATTATCCCAATGCTAGTTAGAGATTTTTGAGCTTATTTCTATTCCTCAGCTTATCTGGAGCAGTTCAGGTTCATTCCAGAGAGAGGGAGTGAATATGGATGAGGAGACATGGCGACTGGTGTCACCTTCCTTCACCTCACTGGATTATAAGCACAAGGTCGAATCTCTCTCTCTCTCTCTCTCTCTCTCTCTCTCTCTCTCTCTCTCTCTCACTTTTCTTTTCCTACATTCATGTCCATATCCTGTATAACTTGCACCTTTCAGCTGTTTATTCTTGTAAATCTCAAGAAAGCGAAATCCTCAGAGGTTCGGTTAGCGGCTGTAATTACGCTAAATCTTATTTTAGCTAAAAGAAAAAAATAAAGTCTCTTCTCGGTCATTTACCAACATGGCTGATAGAAAAGTTGATATTCCTGACAATTTGCTACCTTTTTTTTTTTTTACTGTTAATTTTTGTCTTTAATGGGGGGGGCACGGTGGCTTAGCGGTTAGCACGTTCGCCTCACACCTCCAGGGTCGTGGGTTCGATTCCCGCCTCCGCCTTGTGTGTGTGGAGTTTGCATGTTCTCCACGTGCCTCAAGGGTTTCCTCCGGGTACTCCGGTTTTCTCCCCCGGTCCAAAGACATGCATGGTAGGTTGATTTGCATCTCTGGAAAATTGTCCGTAGTGTGTGTGTGTGCCCTGTGATGGGTTGGCACTCCGTCCAGGGTGTATCCTGCCTCGATGCCCGATGACGCCTGAGATAGGCACAGGCTCCCCATGACCCGAGAAGTTCGGATAAGCGGTAGAGAATGAATGAATGAATGAATGAATGATTCTCTATACTTGTTTTACAAACAAATTCCCGGCCTTTATTTTTATGGCTAATCTGTAAATCAGTGCCTGTATTTTCCAGAGTTTCCCTGATTTTTTTTGGTGTGCAAGAACTCGTTTAACAAACACATTTCAAGTATCTATCTGTATCAGGAGCTGTGCAAGACAAAAAGAAGTGGAATTTTAGGAAATGTACTAACCAGGAGTGATAACATATCTACTGACAAAGCAGTTCATCCAGTCAGGAAGACTTAAACATGTTCCTACTGCAAAAATAATGGTACTGGAGGATATTAACTGGTGTACCACCTGAGGCCAAAACAAAACCCAGTCCCATAACTAGGTGCAGCATTTCTCCTCAGAGCGCAGGATCAAACGAAAGCAAACGTTAAAGACTATAAAATCAGTTCCCATGCATGGCTAATTGGAGCCCAGAGGTGCCTTCTAAACTCCACATACATATGTACTGTGTGAGGTTGTGTGCTGCTTGTTAAGATATAGCAGGACTAGATTACGCCTTGTGCTGCAAAGGTCAAAATCTGGTCTACGTAAATAAAGTCATGCAGAGAAATAAACAAAAAACCAGGACTTCAAAGTAAGGTGTAAGTGCACAGAGGTGTGTGTACAGGTATGTGCAACAGGTCAGGCCCAAAACCCCTGTCCGCAGGCTCCCTTGGCTTCAACGGCACCAATTACCCAGCTAATTCACACCAACTGGGGCTCACACACACACACACACACACACACACACACACACACACACACACACACACACACACACACACACACACACACACACACACACACACACACACCATATTAGCATTTCTGACACACACTACATCACATATAATTGTTCAATGTTCATTCACACACACACACACACACACACACACACACACAGACAGACACACAGACACACAGACACACAGACACACACACACACACACACACACACACACACACACACACACACACACACACACACACAAACACACACACACACACACATTCACACACACACACACACACATTCACACACACACACACACACATTCACACACACACACACACACACACACACACACACACACACACACACACACACACACACACACACACACACACACACACACAGAGATATCACCATGCTCTGGAGGGAAGCTGCTACTGTTGAGGTCTTGATATTTCCAGACCACCAGCCTTCCAAACATATAGGACATGATGTACAGAGCTGTTCTGCTCTCCCCAGGAGGCCAGCGTTCACACCGCTTCAAAGCCCTGCTCGATAACGTGCTCCTGCGCGAGCAGAAGGACGCAGAGGTGGTCTAATTAGACGTGACGTTTATTAAAGTGACTCCAATCCGCCATGAAATAAAACTCTGAGCCAAGGGTCTGATACCATCTGGACTCCAGGCCACAGAGCAAACAATTCAAGGCTTTATCAAGACAGCGGCTGTCTAACCTCTTAAATACATCACGGCTGAAATACTTGGTCAAAACGTGGAAAAGTGAAACTTGGAAAATTAGGAAGAATTGGCTTGGAATTTCTACACGGAAAACCTAGGAACGTGTTCTCAACTCCAAGTTCAGCACATGACATGATATCAACATGGCTGCTCTGGTTTCTATTGTTATTCATGCTTAAAAATATTGGCTCCACCAATATTCGCTGTTGTATTTTTTTTACTTCTGGTGTTTTCGAGAAAATGTCGTCATTTCTAACAGGTCTGAGGTAAATCTTGGGGGGGGGGAGCCTATCTCTGCCAAAGAAACCATCGATGTGCTTGAAAATAGGCAAAAGTATAACCGATACATGGAACAGAGTGCGCGGTACAGTAAAATATGACAAATTATAAGATTTACAATTCAAGGAAACTGAACTGAGCGTGTTTTTTAAAAGCGTACGGCTCCGTTTTAGTCGGTCAGCCAAACATTCCATCTGTAAAGCAGTAAATCGGGGTTATAAGTCATCTCTTTATGTCAGATGTAGTACAAACTATTTTCATTTCTATTTAAAAAAAAAAGGATTCTATAGACATGAAGAATATGTACGTCCCCCTCGCTGCAAGCGGCTTTCTGGCCGTCTGGGTCGGCACCATATGGGAGAAGCATTAGCATCGTCACAAATCACACAACGCTCCACTGCGCCACACTCTGACCTTGGATGCTCTTCAGATTGGGGATTGAACCACACTGAGGCTAAAAAGAGCCCTGTGGTGCCCCACTGGGGTTCTGCCCCTCACTCTAATTCCATTTTCTAAACATATTAGTGACCGAGTGGTTGGTTTTTCTATTCATTACGGTTCCTGTGTGCCACTTGGACTCACACAGGAGGAGGGGAAGCTCTGCCAAGACAAAGTGAGCAGCTCTTATGGGATATCTGCTTAAATGATGTTTTTTAAACCAACTACACTTTTTCACTCTGTTCTGTGTCCATGCAGCTTCCTGATATGGTCCAAGTGTCCTGAAAAACATTGTTAAATGGTCGAACGAGATCAGTAGTGAACTAACTCTCTCTCTCTCTCTCTCTCTCTCTCTCTCTCTCTCTCTCTCTCTCTCTCTCTCTCTCTCTCTAGCATTTAAGATGATTTAAAATTTACACTCCTTTTGGGAAACTTGTCATCTTTTTAGTTTTCCTTCGAGCGATGCAATTATTCTAAATTTTTCAAAAACACCCATAATATATAAAATTTTCATATTCGTACACAATATTCACACAAATCAGTCGTCGTTGGCGTATTTTTCTCGTATGTGTGAGCGGAAAAATAAGATTAACTAAACAATTCTTTGTAAATAAAGAAAAGTACTATTGAATAAATTACTGCTCTCATTGGGCTTTTCCCGTTAGGGGTCGTCACAACGAATCATCTGTTTCCACCTAACTCTAGCCTCGGCATCCTCTGTTCTCACACCAATTACCTTCAAGTCCTCATTCAACACATCCAAATATCTCCTCTTTGTCCACATGACTTCTTACCTGGCAGCTCCATCACCAACATCCTTCTACCAATATAACATCTCCCTTCTCTGTACATGTCCAAACCTGTGGATTTCAATCTAGTCTCTCTGACCTCGTCCCCAAAACAGCCCTCTGATGTGCTCCTTCCTAATCCTGTCCTTCCTCATCACTCCTAAAGAGAGCCTCAACATCCTCATCTCTGCTACCTCCATCTCTGCCTCATGTCTTTTCCTCACTGCTACAATCTCTAACCCATACAGCAGAGTAGGTCATTTTGACCAAAACAGTCCAGAAAGGTAAAATAAAAGTTTTTCAAAATTAACTAATTAAATAATTTATGCAGAATTTAAAATTGGAAATGTAAACAAACAAAAAAAATGAAAAGAAGAAATAAATGTAAAAAAAAAAAAATTAAAAAAAGAAAGTAATGTAAAAAAAAGAAAAGAAGAAATAAATGGAAAAAAAAAGACTTAAGAGAAGAACGTTCTTTTAGTCACAGGCCTTATCTTGACTCACGGCTCTGTAATTATTAACGTCGTCAAATTCTATATCAAAATTTAATTGGACCACTGAAGCTCACATCAACAGGAAGAATCGCACACATGCACACATACTCACACACACACACACACACACACACACACACACACACACACACACACACACACACACACACTCACACACACACACTCACACACACACACTCACGCGTAGCATGAAAAGCAGCAGAACTTTACATTAGAGGGAAAAGTTTTTGGCTTTCCTGCTTGAAAGGATTCAGTAAAAGGTCGAATGTGAGTCATATCTCTGGGATTAGGAGGGTTGTGATGAATAAGAAAAGCTCAGGAAAGAAAAAAAAGTGGGTCTGGCTGAAATAAATAGGAAGTATAATCATCAGCCATTAAAGCCATTCATTCATGAGTCTGCTCTGTAAATTCGAGCCGCGGGATTTGGGTTCGACTCTTTCACCGGCTCCGACGGCTAGTTTTTTTATTTCACTTCTAATACACGGTGTTTAGTGGAGCAGGGGTTTATGTGACTCATGGGTAAAGTGTCTTATGTAACAGAACAGCGAATGGAAATGGAGTGATGTATGGATTAGTAATTATTGCGCATTTTTGAAATGTGTAATGAGAGAAAAAGAAAAGTGAACAGAAACCCAATCATGACCAATGCCCTTTTTGGTGCTCGGTCAGGACCCCCTCTGAAAAAAAAAATCCCTTCCATATGCAGACCTCTGGGTCCTGAGTGACCTTATTAACCTACAGCACATCCTTTATCCGAGTCCTCGTAATGATGCTCGGCCTGGATGGAGGAAGCCTGAGTGACTGCTATAAACAAGCTCAGCTTACACTGATGTTCGCCTGTCTGTTTACATGTGTAGTCGAGAGAGAGAGCTCGCCTCGCTATATATAGAGCGAGGTTAGCTCGTTGGGTGGGAGCTGGATCTAGATAGAGCCTGAGAGAGAGCTAGAGAGAGAGAGAGATCTAAAAAAAAACCCCCCCTGATATAATATAGAGAGAGAGAGAGAGAGGGAGAGAGCACTGATAAGAGAGAACACAAAAGCAACAAAGCTCTATAGAGCAGACCCCTTATGAGAGAGATGAGATAGATACTGAGATATATATATCTCGACTAGGAGAGAAGAGAAGAGAGAGGGAGAGAGAACTGAAGAGGAGAGAGAGAGAGAGACAGATAGAGAGAGAGAGCAATACCACACAAAGACAAAGAAGAGATAGACAGAGAGGACAGAGCGGGGAGAGAGAACAGAGAGAAGCGAAGAGAGAGACTTGAGAGAGAGAGCGAGAGAGAGACGAGAGAGGATCGCGAGAGAGGGAGACAGCGAGATAGAGAGGAGAGAGAGCGAGCCTATGTTTTCTCTCTCTCCTCTCTCGCTCGCTCTGCGCTACTCATCTCCTGTCTCTCTCTCTCTCTCTCTCTCTCGATCTCTCGCTCTCTCTCTCTCATTCACCAACGTAGAGGGGAGAGGGGTGGAGAATCGATCGTATTCTGCCTCTCTTTCTCTCGTCTCTGTCGGGTAACGGGTTCTGCTAGGGTCGCACATCTCTATCTGCTCTCTTGTCTCTCTATATAATATATATACTTATATATATATATAATTATATCGTATATATATAAAACATATGATCGTCTATCTACGCTCTATATCTCCTCTATCACCTCATACTCTCTCTCTTATAGACTTCGTTCGTATCTCTCTATATCTCTACTTCTTCTCTCGCGTCTATACTTTCTCTCTGCTCTCCACTTCAGCTCTCTCTACTCTCCGTATCAGCCGCTATCCTCTCTCTCGCTCTCTCTCTTCTCGTTTCTCTCTCTATCTACTCTCTCTATCCCTCCTCTCTCTCTCCCCGCTCTCGGCTCTCTTCTCCTCTCGTCTCTGCTCTCTCTCTCTCTCGCTCTCTCTCCTTCTCTCTCTCTCGTCTCTCTCTCCTCCTCTCTCTCTCTGCTCTCTCGTCTCTTCTCTCTCTCTCTCTCTCTCTCTATCTCGTCTCTCTCTCTCTCTCTCCTCTCCTATCTCTCTCTCTCTCTCTCTCTCTCTCGTACTCTCTGTAGAGAGAGATATACTGAGAGAGAGACATAGTATTAGATGAGATATATATTGATAGAGTAGTAGTATAACTGAGAGATGATGAGATTTTAGAGTCATGAGAGAGACGAGAGCTAGAGAGAGACAGAGATATGATATATACTTAGAGAGAGAGTATAGAGAGAGAGAGAGACGTAGATTACAGAGAGAGATTAGATCTCTCCTTTAGTAGATACAGAGAGAGAGCTAGCTTAATCTGCTCTTCTTTCCCAAACCGTCTTCCCACTCTCTCTCTCTCTCTCTATCTCTCTCTCTCTCGTACTCTGCTCATCTCCTTCTCTCTCTCATCTCTACTCTCTCTCTATCTCTCTATCTCTCTCTCCTCTCGCTCTCTATCTCTCTCGAGCTACTATCGCGTGCATCCCTTTATCCTCCTCACTACCAAGAACCAATCTAAGCACACACACAAACACTATCATTAACAAATGGAACACATTAGAATTGGCTTTAAAGACCCCCAAATCCCCCGAACTCCTCTATTACTGAGCAGGAAATTAAAGCCACTCTTAAACCCAAAAAAGCAAGTGGACCGGATGACATCATTAATGAGACAATTACATTTTATAAAATTTCAATTATTCATCACGATTCTGCTCCGAGTGTAGATTATTTCTCTGACTCCTGGTCTCAACAGCTTATAACCCCTATTCTCAAATGTGGATACATTCGACCGTCATAGCTACCAGGCATCCGTGTGAACATCCACCTGGGGAAGGTTTTATGCAGCATCATTAATTAGAGACTAATATTATGACCTCCTTATGAAACACAGTGTCTCGAGTAAAAAGTCAAATTTGATTTGTAACAAATCACCACACCAGTGAGCATATTTACACCCTACACCCCCCCCATTAACCGCCATGTTAACCAAAACTAAAACAAAATATTTCCAAAAAGCTTTAAAAGCTTTGTGCCAGATAGAATTCTATATAGTTAAACTATTTAAAACAGACAGAAACCTAAAGTTTTTTTTTATTTATTTGAACTCTGGTGCAAACAACATTTATTTATGTATGGTTTTATTTATTTATTTATTTATTTATTTATTTATTTATTTATTTATTTAGAAAGACAGAGATTCTTAGCAAATGCCATATAGAAATACATGTCTGGTTCCACTAGAGTCAATAATTATTTGGCATTGGTATTTTTTTTTAAATCGAGAAAATGTCTTCATCAAACTTGGCCTGCATTGGAGAAAAAAAAAACAAAGAATCAGCGCCAAATATGAATAAATGAGAAATAAACGAGACTGAAGAAATGAGAAGGATGCCAAGGTGTGACTGTGCAGAGTTTTGTGCAGAAAAGATGTCAGATTTGCTTTGCTTCCTGGAGACAGGAAGACCACACACACAAACACACACACACACACACACACACACACACACACACACACACACACACACACACACACACACACAATCTATCACAAAATCTAAAACTGTTGATCACCTAGGTGTGTGTGTGTGTGTGTGTGTGTGTGTGTGTGTGTAAACTGCTTTAAAATAAACTGGTTCTTTCGCGTAAACTGAGTTTTTAGTGTCTTGAGGTAATGTGTGTAGTGTGTTGTGAAAATCAGGGCAGCAATAAATATAGAAATGTGTGTGTGTGTGTGTGTGTGTGTGTGTGTGTGTGTGCGTGTGTGTGTGTGTGCACGTGTGTGGTTTTCTTTGGCAAAGGAGTCAATCACGTAACAGATGGTCATTAAGGATTATTCTGAAGTCTGTCACCGGAGCAAAGCGTTTACGCTTTATACGAATTTGCCTTTTTAACTGAAGAACTTACGCACTTTTTTTTTTCTTCGTATCTGAATATTACTCTAAACTGCAGAATAATAAAGATCTAAATCTACTTCTTTCCATCAGTATTTCTTACGGGTGAATTCTTAACTCTGATGAATGGGCTTCTGTTTTTCAGACAGAAATCACTTATTTGTTTACCCACAAACTGAGCGGATGTTTTATGAAACTCGTTTGTTTCTGATGACTGTCTCGAAAAGAAAGCGTAATAAAAGATCCGAAACAAATCCCGGAAATAAGGACGAATAAATCGAGTCATTTATTTAAGACAAAGAATAAATCAATCAATAAATGAGAGTAAAATAAATAAAAGTAGCAGTTTAGTGTGTGTGTGTGTGTGTGTGTGTGTGTGTGTGTGTGTGTGGTAGCTGCAGTGGCTGAGCTGCATTATTGGAAGATTTGTCAAAGATGACTTTTGTTTTTTATGAATGTTTGTGAACTAAATTATCTTTTGAAATGATCTTTTTATTCAGAAAGGCAGATTCACATCACGTACATTAGGTACAATTCTAGTCGTCCAAGTACATAGATGGAGATGGGTATAGATATTTTAGATGAGATTGATCATATTGCCTTCCTGACCTTTTCTTTTATGGACCACAACTTATTCCAGTTAGGAACCTTAACAAAGCAGAACAGAACCGGGGTGCGCACCACCTCAATTAAGTAAAACATCATATAAAAAGAGGGCAGATCTACACTGAGCACAAATACAGTTAAATGAAATCAGGTCTAATTGGTTTTACATACTCAGTCCATTTAGTCCAAATCTTATAGAATTTTTCTTTTTCAACTTTGAGATAAAAGGATATCTTTTCCATAACATAAATCTCATAAAATCCCCCCCCCCCCTCTATCAGGGCGTGTGTGTAATCGCACTGCTGCTCATGAGGTATAAAACGATGGCACACTGACGGCGGGACCTGCATCGTCATGGAGATCCCAAAATATTTTGAACCAACCGTGACATCTCGAGCAAAGCAGAAATTCGACCCTGAGGTTGAATTCGTTTTATTTTCAATCACAGAGGGTTAGATTATCCAGGAATGTGTGTGTGTGTGTGTGTGTGTGTGTGTGTGGTTGTGTGTGTGTGTGTGTGTGTGTGTGTGTGTGTGTGTTTTTTCCGTTCTACACTCTCAATCCTCTCCTCATTAATCACCCCAGACAGCTGATCACCCACAAGCCAAAGCGTGCATTAGCTCCCCGTAGCTAACTCAATAAGCTACAACACAACTCGGAGCGTTTCCTCACACCGTGTGCCAACCGCCGAACCTCCGAGTGAAACCAAACGTAGACTCGGAACGCTGCTTAGATCATGCTGGCACAGAAGAGTCACCATGCTAGCAAATTCTACATCTCAGATTTCCTTTAACGTGATATAACCGTGCCCCTGATAATCCCGAGTTAATCCTGAGCTCGTTAGCGTCTGGTGACTAGCGAAGCCGAGGTTATTTTCACTGCGTCACCACAAATCAGTCGCACGTTCAGACTCCTTACAGTATATGAGCAGTAGGGATGAGTTAAGACACTGACTAATCACGGAATAACGACGACTTCACTTTAACGGCGACGTAAGTCAAGTTTGAAAGTTTGAAGTGTGTCGTGTTGTTGCTTGTTTGCTAAATCGTCGTTCGGCGCAAAACTAGATGAGTAAACTTCAACCCTGTGGGAAAACGTTTGACGCTGCAATCACGCTTGCTCACTCTGATGACAGTCACGCTTTTCAGACGCTCTCAATATACGTGGTGAACAGGATAACACACACACACACACACACACACACACACAAACACACAAACACACACAATGCTTTTGCCTCCTTCCTCTCTGCCTGGAGATGAAGTGTGAGCATAAAGCACCTGCCTTATATTTGTTCTCTCTCACTCACACACACACACGTATACATTCACACACTACAATAATCCGTATGTGGTGAGAGCAGAGACAGATGGAGTTATAAAGAACACAAAATCCATCATGTGCATCTACTTCAAGATTTATCTGTAACACCACAATAGCTACACATCCGATAACACACACACACACACACACACACACACACACACACACACACACACACACACACACACACACACACACATACTCCATGTTGCCATGGATACAAGTATTTATTTGGTTTAATTACAGATAGGACACGTGGAGACGCAGCAGTCAGACAGCAGGACGCCGGCGTTGCTCTCACCCAGAAACTCAAAGTGTTAGAGATGAGAGAACAACTTTAAAAGAGGAGACTGATGAGGTTTCAGAATGGCGCCTCTTCTCTGGAAGTGCCTCATCCTAACAGCTCGTCCCTCACACTTCCCACACGCTTCCCGCTCTCAAAAGCCGTTTGTCTTCCCAAGCTTAGCATCGACACAACTCTGAGCTTGGGTTTGTACCAAAAATCTGCACTGGGGTGCTTGTGTATGATTGGCCAGGTCTGTGTGTGTGTGTGTGTGTGTGTGTGTGTGTGTGTGTGTGTGTGTGTGTGCGTGAGATTTGACTTATTACATCTTCGGCCCTATTCAGACAGGATTATTAACGTAAGAATTCTTCAGAAGAGTTAAAAAGCAGCTATCATTTTGCAAACTGGCCACGCCCCCATTTCCTATCTTTAATCCTCATTGGCTCTGCTATTTAGTGATGTCATAACACTTGGCTGTAAAACTCTACCGGAGGAGAGATAACGAAGGCACTTCAATGACTGTTTCCACATCTTAAACAACTCTTTTGATCATAAACACGACATCAGAGACAAAGCGACTATATATATCACCAGTAGAACCCACAGCCTGAGGTTAAATAAATAAATAAATAAATAAAATCTTCCCGAGCTCACAGACTTGTGCGAAGTTCTCAGAAGAGGTAAAAGGAAAACTTCTGAAAGATGTTATTAGGCAAACAAACAGTGCCCCGGCTCTGATCAGACGCAGATGCTGCGACAGTATTGGCTTTAATCAGCTTCATAAAACCAGTTGCAAACTATAAACCCGCTCTGAGATGAAGTCATCGCTGCTCGACGGCGTGACATCACTTTCACAAAGTTCCCTTTTTTTTTAATTTTTTTATTTCACTCACTTCATGATCGGCGCTTAAACACCATCTCGGGTAAACAGACGTGTCCTGAGTCAGCGTTCTGTCCCCTCAGGACACCATGCGTGCTTGTGGAACACAGGCCACCTGATTATCCGGTCCTCTGTAAACCGTTATCGTCTGATTGGACGCAGGACTCGAGCCGTAATGTGATGAGGAAAAGGCTTAGGAGGATAAAAGACATCAGGCCACATGAAAGCAGGTGGCAGTAAACAAACAAAAGAGACGAGCAAGCAAACAAAGCCAAATCCCAACTTTGTTAGAATCAGATGAAGGGAACAAAGCGCACACACACACACACACACACACACACACACACACACACACACACACACACACACACACACACACACACACACACACAGAGCTTGATGAATGCACAGGGGCTTTTGATCTTCACCATGAAATGAGTATGAGTTACTCTTCCAGCACACACACCCTCAATTACAGTGTGTATGTGTGTGTGTGTGTGTGTGTGTGTGTGTGTGTGTGTGTGTGTGTGTGTGTGTGTGACTGTTAACTACTAGAGGTGGAGGAAATGAGCTGGAGCCTTTCTTGTTACAGAAGGTGTGTCCACTTGAATCAAAGAAAAAACAGAAACAAATTCCTTTAATCTAAATTATTTGCTAAAGTATCTGATACCACGTTATTTTTAAAGGCACATAGAGAAAGACTCTCTCTCTCTCTC